>NC_066579.1:18029119-18156134 GCF_024323335.1 Lathyrus oleraceus
TCTAAACCCTAATTTGAAAGTCAACTTCCCAAGGCCATAACTTGCTCAATTTTTATGAGATGAAAGATTTTCAAGTTGCACAATCAAATTTAATGTGTCTACTTTAACTTTTATGTTTGGAGTGGGAGCTAATTCAACTTTTTTGAGCATGTGATATGAGGCTACATTATAGGTCACTTTTGACCTATACCATTGATCAAGTGATTTTTCCAAACTTCAAAAATGCATAACTCTATCATTTAAAATCCAAATGACATGAAATTAGTGACCATTTTGAATATATTTGAGAGAGATACAACTTTGATGCAGACACTTTTCTCATTTGAAGCTCTTATAAAAAGTTAAGCAAGGTAGAATATTGAGACATATGGCTTGACACTTAGAAAATTTTTGATATGTCAAATTTTTCCAAACTTCCACCTCAAATTTCTCCTAGTTCCAAGCTCAAATGAAAAAGTGTTCCATATCAAACTTGTTCCTCTTGATCTCACCTTTCCAAAGAACTCAAATTCATTCATTTTGGATGAGAAATGCATAGGCTGCGTATGGCTTAAACAGATTGATATCATTTGGAATGGATCCAACTTCAAGCAACAATGTTCAATTGCCTTGCATTCTAAGCTAGCTCCAACACATCTAATCATTCATTTTGGACTTCAAGCTATCATTTCATGGGCATGTGCGCGCCCATGCACCATGCTATCATCATTTGCCAATTTTGGAAGGTTGAAAAGAGTGTGCAAATATCACATGGATTTGACTATAAATACAACTACATTTGCTCAGAATTAAGACACGCATTGCGCCAGCTTTGAATCTCCATTGAAAACCCTTCACTCTCATAGGATAACCCTGATAAATTCATTTGAATTTGAGCTTGAATCTCCACTGTTTTGGAATTCAATTCTCCAGGAGTCCATTGCTTCTAAATCGTTCCATTCGTCTCCTGCAAGCAAGTGAAGTGAAGCCAAGCACAATTCAGATCAAGATCCATCGTGTTTAGACCTCCATTGAAGGTAATTTGCAAAAATTTTAAACTCTTCAATTCTCTCAATTTATTGCTCAATTCCATTGATTCTTGAGTTGTCTAAAGTCCTACCAATGTAGGCAAGAAGATTGAGTTGCTTTGAGGCCAAATCGAAGCAACTCAAATCATGAACCTCATTTTTCAATTCCACATATCTCTTAATATATTTGGAATTGGAGGAATTGGAGGTCATATTCGTGCTCAGTGATGTTTTTTCTTTAAGATCATGTCCCTGTTTTGTATTTTGGTGATGGTTTATCTTGACCAGTCCGGTGGAGCTCACCGGAGAAGACAACCGGAGCTCTGGCTCCGGTGATGATGTGTCTTGAGTCTGAGCCACATGATCCATGTCTCACGTTTTAATCTTAACCGTTCCTTGTGAATACCATTTGTGCCACGCGGTTGACTCAGGTCTTTGTGGAACGCGCATTTTGGATCATCAGATTTGCCACCTCAATTAATGAGGGAGATCTGATGGTCCACGTATTTTTGGATTTTCTGAATTTTATTTTAATTGCCTTTTCTTCAATAATTCATATTAAATTCACTATTGATCCAAAAAATATGGGACTTTCACCAAAAAATTTCAAATATTTTTTTCTCTCATATTCTGAATTAAAATTATTTTTTGGATCATTGTTAATATTTTTAATGAATTAATTGATTTTGCGTTTATTTTTAATTGTTTAAAAATATTTTTAAGTGTCCAAAAATTATGAAATTTTTTCTCCAAGGTCCTTTGACCTTGTTTGACCTATGATAAATCTCATGGCTATTTCTTTGGTGTTTTGATGAGGTTTTAGGATTTGGAAAAAACATATTTGAATTTAATGCATTATTTTATTATTTTTAATTGAATAAATGTCATTTTAATTGTGTTGACCATTTGTATTGACTTAATTGAGTTTCTTATTTGTTGTTGGGCCTTGGTCAAGGTTGATTTGACTTTGTCAAATTAATATCATTGGATTTAGGGGATTGATGGAATGTACATTCCATCTCCCAAAATGAATGAATGATATTAATTTGGTAAAAGTCCTCCTTTGACCAATTTGTGATCTCATTCATCCCCTTCCCTCTTCATCTAATTCCCCTTCTTCATTCATTCATTTCCATTTGGCCAATGACATCTCAAAGTCCTAATTCTAGTTGATTGAAAGATTAACATGAGTATGGATGAGATTAGGCCACACCTTTTGCATATTTTTGTGTGTGGTATGTTTAATGAGCATAACTCATAATACTATGTCTCTAACACGCATTAACACCAAAAGTCTATTGCCCGACCTCAAATAGTTATGACTTCTACATAAGTCCAATTACGATTGCTTAACATAACGCTAAATTTGTGACATAAAAGGCATAAGCATTCTAGTTAGTGAGATTGTAAGTCTCCCCTCTTCCATGGTATTGTGTGGAAACTTGGCCTTCTTTCCTTCTTTTGGAAGATGTTTTGGTTCAAGGATCCATTCTTGTGGCAAGTGGGTTGAGTGTTCTCCAAAGAATGTCTTGAAATCAAAAGCAAAATAAAACTAATAACTAACTTACTAACTATTAACTCTTACTTTCAAGCTTTTACTTTAATGCAATTTACTTTTTAGCACTATTATCATTTGCCATTATACATATCATTCTAATTGTTTATGTTAATGTAATTTTCACTTTGTCCATTTGGACCATATTGTGTGATATTATTTTGTTTGTATACACTTTGCTTGTTTGTGTGGTCTTTGACCATTAATGCACATAATAATAACAAAAACCCTAAAAGACTTTTGAGTGGATTGTTGGTTTGATCTTGCCCAATTGGACTTAGAACTTAGGCAACATTCCTTTGCTAATGGACTTGGCCAATGCCAATTTGTTGAAGAACCAAGTGCTTGAAATTTTAAATTCATCTGATACATCATTCAAGATCTCTCTAGTTCATCTGCAACATTGATCATTGTTAAACTATTATGTTGAACCTGTGACTTGTGGAGTTCATCTGCTACATGGGTTATTTTGAAGAAGATCATGAAGTGGATAAGCTTGGATGAGGCCATCTTTATTTGATGCCTTTACTCTTCAAGATTGATATAAGTGTGCATTTATGTGTTTGTTTGATTCTAAAAGTCCAAAGGGAATTCTGGGTTTCTATTGAGATACTTGTCTATTCGATTGCTACCCATTTGGTCAGACCTTTCCAACTCTAAACTTTTAAATTTTTGTGCATAAGATAGTCTCTTCATCTTCTCCCCATTTCTTTAATTTCAAAATCTCCCCCCTCCATTTTCAAAAACTTCTTTGTGTGAACTGCTTTTGTTAAAAACTTTAACCACTTTTGCAAGAGGTAGAAACTTTGGCCTTATGCCATTGCATTTTCAAACTTATTTTCTTAAATCAAACTTGTAAATAAACTTAACTATACTTGACTTAAACTTTCAAAAAAGCCAAAAAGAACTAACTCATTCAAATCATTTTTAGGCCTTTATGCCTTTCAAACTTATATTTTGTTAAAATTAACACACTCATTTTGAAATTTGTATCACGAACTACGAGGTTTTGATCCCCCATTTTTATGTTGGTACGTAGGCACAAGACCGAAGGTCTTGTCAAACACAAAAATATAATTAATGAATTCTTTTCTCATCCCTCCATTCTATTTATTTATAAACATCACTTTGTACAAAATACATATGCGCACAAAAAAGGGCTCCCTAGGAGTACCTAGGACACTTTGGGTGCTAACACCTTCCCTCTATGTAACCAACCCCCTTACCTGTGATCTCTGATTTTTATTAGTTTTTATTTGAAAACTTCTTACTAATTGGGTTTTGTTCGTACTTTTTCCCTTTTCCTTTAGAAACAATAAAAGCGCGGTAGCGACTCTTGTTAATTAATCTCTAGCTTGTCAATAGCTTGATGATCATGAATTTCCCGCTACACCAATTTCTACCGATGCTTTATCAAGGACTTCTCTAAGATAACCAAACCTTTAATTGTCCTTCTAATGAAAGACGTTGAATTTATTTTTGACGATAAATGTCTCGAAGCATTTAAACACTTAAAACAGGCACTAATCTCTGCACCTATTATGCAACCTCCCGATTGGAACCAACCTTTCGAAATTATATGCAATGCAAGCGATTACGTTGATGGTGCTGTTTTAGGGCAACAAATGAACAAGAGATTATATGTAATTTATTACACCACTAGAACCTTAGACACCACCCAAATTAACTGTGCTACAACCAAAAAGGAACTCCTCACTGTTGTTTTTGCTATTGACAAATTCCGATCTTATTTAGTCAGAGCCAAAATTATAGTTTGCACATATCATGCAGCCATTCAATATTTGTTAAGCAAAAAGGAAGCTAAGCCTAGATTACTTCGTTGGATCCTTTTGCTACAAGAATTCAACTTGGAGATCCGTGATAAGAAAGGCACCAAAAATATGGTTGCTGACCACCTTTCGAGGCTAGAATATTTAAAACTATACCTAATACCCATAAACGATGACTTTACCTATGATAGACTTATAGCAGCAGTCAGAACTAATCACATTGATGACCCCGACCTTTATTTAGAAGAAAACATTGAAAATGCTCTAGCAGTAACGAACATACCTTGGTACGCCGATTTTGTAAATTACTTCGCTGCCGATATCATACCCCCTGACCTTAACTATCAACAGAAGAAGAAGTTTTTTCACGATGTGAAACACTTTTATTGGAACGAACCCCTTCTATTCAAGAGAGGTGCTGACGACATATTTCGTCGTTGTGTGCCTGAAGATGAGGTCAAAAATATAATCAAACATTGTCACTCTTCACCGTATGATGGACATGCAAGCACATCTAAAACTTGCACTAAAATACTTCAAGCATGCCTTTTTTGGCCAACATGGTGGCGCAATGTTCATACATACATTGTCAGATATGAACGATGTCAACACAATGGGAATGTATCGAGACGTGATGAAAGGCCCTTGAGAAATATCCAAGAAGTGGAACTCTTCGATGTCTGGGGAATAGATTTCATGGGACTGTTTCCACCGTCAATGGGAAACAAATACATCTTAGTAGTTGTTGACTACGTGTCTAAGTGGATTGAGGTTGTAGCCACACCTACCAACAACACTCGTGTGGTCTTAAAATTATTCAAAAACAACATATTTCCTAGATTTTGAGTACCCCACCTCGTTATAAGTGACGATGAGTCGCACTTCATATCAAGAATCTTTGATAACCTTCTAAATAAGTATGAAGTTAAGCACAAAGTAGCAACACCCTACCATCCGCAAACTAGTGAACAAGTAGAGGTGTCAAATAGGGAGATTAAGAAAATCTTAGAGAAAAACTATTTCAATATGCATAAAAGATTGGTCCCTAAGTTCACAAGAAGCATTGCGGGCTTATAGGACCGCTTACAAAACCCATATAGGAACAACTCCATACAAGTTGGTTTACGGAAAATCTTATCACTTACCCTTTGAAATGGAACATAAAGCCTATCGGGCCATCAAAGCCCTTAATATGGATTACTTAGCAGTCGGTGACAATCTCATTCTCGACATCCATAAGTTAGAAGAACTACATCGCGGTGCTTATGAAAATGCCATTTTTTATAAAGAAAGAAATAAAGCATAACATGACAAGAGAATTGTTAAAAAAATTTTAACGTAGGCGACCTTGTATTTCTCTTTAATTCTAGATTGCGGATTTTCCCTGGTAAGTTACACTCAAGATGGACTGGCCTTTTTGAGGTCACTAAAGTCCTAAAGTCTGGGGCAGTAGAAATCTGAAACCATTCATGTAGTCCTTTCATAGTAAACGGACAAAGGTTGAAACACTATAATAGAAGTCACATCCCTACCTATTACTCTGGCCATACTCTGATCGAACCACCAATTACTACTTCTAAGATGTGAGTTCTATAATCGTCGAGCTAACAACGTTAAATAAGCGTTGCGTGGGAGGAAACCCACGACCATCTTATATTTACTACTTTATTATTTTTGTCTTATTTTCCATTATTTTAAAAAGGTGAATTATTTAATTTATTATTTTCTTAACAAGACTGACTTGTGTGATGTTTATGTTTCAAGTTTCAGATCCATCCCTCTCCATAGAACATTCTCCACTAACCATATTTTTCAGGATGCAAAGCTTCAATGATATGCATGTTGTGTTTAGAGATGATACTCAGAGGAAACGATATGTGGTCATTTTTGAGCGACCATTGTTACCAATCAGATATCCTAACCCCAACTTTCTAGAAGCCTTAGGTCTTGAAGCAAGTGTGAGATGCCTTTGCCACCAACTTCAATGGGAGGAATATTATGAAGCCATGAATGTTACCTACAGACACCTCACCCTAGAATTTCTTAGCTCATTCACCTATGAACCTTACATTGGTGGAGGATTCAAAAGAGGCTGTATTAACTTCAGACTGTTAGGAAATGAGTACACCTTTAACCATAAGGATTTTGCTAACCTACTAAGATATTAGTGTTGCGTTGATGCTATGCCTGAACTCCCTGTTGTAGATTTCGTGAAAGATGAGCTTGATAAGTTTTGGAGTGATATTAAAGGTGGGGAATGCCCTAACCCATTCATCCAGCTTTCAAACCGCATCCATAACCCAACTTTTAGATACTTCTAGATGATCTTAGCCCAGAACTTCTTTGGGAAGAGTGAGACCGATGACCATGTTAATACTGAGGAGATCTTTATGCTCTTTTGTACCACCCAATCACGTCCCGTAGCCTCCGGAAATTTCCTAATTGATAACCTTAACCTTACTGCCAGATCCTCCGAGGGACTTATACATGTAGGAGGAACAGTGACCCATACAGCCTATGCCTTAGGTCTCATTAGCAAACTATCTCACATGACCGCCTATTATGGTTGTACCCTAATTGACCTGAACCATTGCTTGGACCGTGGCCTAGTGAGGAGATTCTTTTTTAAGAAGCTCAGGATGAGACACCTGATAGACCCAAGACCCCTCATGTTCCTGAATACTACCCTACACCTCTCCCAGAAAGGACCACAGTTTATTCCTCTAATGTTAATTTGCAGTGGCGTGATGTTGACTCTGAGCTCAACACTATGTGCAAAAATATGGTTTCCCTACAAGAATATCTTACTGAACTGACTTTACAGATGGAGGTCTCAAATGCTACATATGCCACATAGACAAATTTCCTTTATTAGGAAATCTATAGTCTTTGACACCAGCTAGCAGAGGCACAGGGTGCCCGACACATATCACTTTAAAGGAGTTATTGGAAGCATTGAGGAGACTACTCACATTACGTGCGAGGAGATTTACCGTTTTATTACTATTATCTTATTCACCATTATTAGACTTATTTCCATTATTATGATTAGATTTATTTCCGCAAATTAGATTCATTTCCACAAATTAGATTTAATTTCCCGCATTCAATATTAGATACACCTATTCATGCAGTTATCTCAGTACTTTGCATATAATACACTTATTATGCAATTATATCAGCATTATGCATTACCGGTGAAAACTCAAAAAACTTTATGTGTCATTATTTATATTAAATATCATTTTTATTATGTCAAAATGTCATTGATGTTTCATGCATGTACTAATACAAAGAAAAACTTTAGAGGATGCTACATACACCCCCCGGATAAGAAACCAAACCAAGCCAAAGTCCAAAATCTATAAGAAAAATATGGCCCAATAGCCATTTTGTGAAGATGATGAACGACATCTACCCCTTGGCGAACGACATGGCGTCTGGAGCCTAAAATCGTAGCAGATTTGAAAAACATCATTTTTGCCCCAATTCCTTTCATCTTCAACCTCTCCAAACCCCATTTCCTCCACCATTGACCAACTTCAAAACCCACTTGACCTCATTAACACTCATTTACTAACTGACCCATTACCATTTCCACTATCCCACTCACTCTCCATCCATAAAAATCTCACATTTCAACCAAAATCCACAAAAACTCCATTTCACCATCTCTCACTAAAACTTCCATTTTTCTTCAACAAACATCAATGATGGCAGAAATGGGAGACGAAGAAGTTATTTTTCATGAGGGAAAAGTTGGGAATAGGAAGAGGTGAAAGTTTGAAGAGTTGCAAACACACGAATTTTTTGCTACAAGGTATATCGATGAAAACTGTCTGTATAGCTTAGGTATTTACCATAGTGTCTTCTACATGCTTGATAACTTAGGATTGCATGATATTTTTTAGCGTAAAGAACATCCTATGAGAGGCTGGCCCGAGAATTTTTGAGTTCTCTAATTTATAATATTAGTCTTAACACTGCTAGTATTGTCGGTACGGTGAAATTTAGAATGTTTAATATGGAATATGAGTACACTACCGACTAGCATGCATGCATGTTAGGATTCCCTCATGGGGAAAATGTTGTTTGTGAGGCACCCATAGATTCCAATTGGTCAACTGAGGCATTCCAACTGTGGAGAAATCTGACAGGCCAAAACATTATTTCCTTCGAAGGAAACTTGGCCTCAGATATCCACAACCCGACCATACGTGTTTTTCGACTTTTGTTGGCATACACTTTTTTTGGCCGGGAGAATTCAAATAAATTAAATGCCAAAGAATTTCTCTTCTTACAGGCTTCCCTCATATAAAGAAGGTTGAATTCAGTCCCTTTTATGATAGCACACATGTGTGCTATTATGAAAAAGAAGGGGACCATATCATTTGGAGGATTAATTACCTCTATTGCATGGGCTTTAGAGCTAGACACTGAACTAGCTACATTAGAACCATTACCAAGTGTTGTTTTACCCTGCTCTCGTCGTACCGATCCGCGACTTAAAAGAAACTGGATTTATGACGTACATGCTCCACCCTTTGTCGGACCGTTACCACTAAACAACCCGGAGGACGAAGGTGATGGAACCGATGATAAATATGAGCGAAGGAAACACTCTCCCGTTTATAATGTACATCCACCTTATGCATCACCTGCACACACACCACCTTCTATTTTGCAGGTACATCCACTGGTCACTACTTTACTAAAGAAATGCTAAGAGAGAGAAGAGCTCGTGAAGAAGAGCGCGATGATCTATTGTATGCCATGTATGAGCATCAATACGACGCGATGGACTTCATGTGAGAGTCTCAGAGACAGGATGAGCGATCTATACGAACCATCCTAGAATCTCAACGAAGACTTCAAAAGTCGAACACTGCACTAACAACACATGTTGAGCAACTCGAGATTTCACAGAGTGCCCGTCACCGCAGTAGAAGTCATCATCATCGATGTTCAGATCAGGGAGGAGAGGGTACTAGTGGTCAGTAGCAGCGTTGTCCGAGTTTTACCTATCACTTTTCATCTTTTATCGAAACATTAGGGACAATGTTAGGTTTAAGTGTGGGAGGAGATATTTATTATTTTTATTTTTATTTACGTTTTCTAATTTTATTGCTTTCTAGTTAGTTTTAATTATGCTTCTAGTTTGTTTTTAATAATTACATGTGCTTGACGAGTCGTATGTGTAGTTTGTCTATTTCCCCCCATTTCTTGAGCCATAACAAAAAAAATTGAATAAGAAAACAACTATTATTTTGAAAATTTTGGTTGTTAGACAAGTTTAGGATAGGTTGAAGAGACTTGGGATTTTTTTTGAAAAATCGATATCGTTATGACACCGTAAGCTTCTTAATTATAGGAACGGATCTAGATACTTATTATGATGTCTCCTTGAAATCTCACCCTTGAATTAATCCTTTAGTAGTTTATTTTAGCAGTCAACAACATCTTAGTTACCACAAAACGAACGAGCCGATACAAATATGTGACTGATCCCATAAAAAGAAAGAAAAAGAAAAAAAAATACATGTAAAAAAAGCTAAGAATTTGAAAAAGGTTATGCCCTCTAAGTTAGGTAACCCTCACCCGGTTACTTAACCCAACGGTGGAGAAACTTCTGAAACTTATGCTTATATGTCTGTGCTAAATAGCAAAATTATTGAATGTTGACACAAATTTGGATCATGATCACCAACAGGTTCATTCACCATGTGAGTACAAGATAATGAGCTTAATGTGATTGCGTCTAAATGAAAAAGGGATGAGTAAGTTAGTGTCGCGGTGAGAATCGGAGATCAAGCTATTGGATTAACTTGACAACAAAACATTGATATCACCATCGAACTTTTATTTTTCCAAGGGAAGGGGAAAAGATTCAAAATAAACCCAAAGTAAACATACATAGCAAATTGTAAAAACTAGAAGAAAAGAAAGTAGAGATCGAAGGTACGAAGGTTGGTTATGCAAAGGGAATGTATTAGCACCCTAAACATCTATAGTACTCTACAAGAACCTTTTGATTTTATCTATGTTTTTAATAGTTGTTTGCATTTTTTTGGATGGGAGAATAAAAGGGGTTAAAAAAAGATGTTTTGGAAAGTGTTACTTGACTAAAGGTAAGTCAAATTTTGAGTTGGGATGCTTCATGTGTACTAAAGTATTTGTAATTGAAAGATCCATTAACTAAAAGTAAGTCAAGGCTTGTGTTTGAAATGCTTCATGTGTACTAAAGCATTTTCAAGTGTAATTGAAAGTCCATTGACTAAACGTAAGTCAAGGTTTGTGTGGGTGTTTTAGCTTGAAGAAGGGTTAGGGTTTGGTTTAGGGTATATGCATGAATGAACAAATAAGATCAACAAACTGTAAGACCCTAATTTTGTCCCTAAGATCCCTCATGGCATCATAACATGGCATTTGCATTGCCTCAAGGATCACTAGCATCTTGGTTCCCTTTACCTTTGGGTGGGACTTCTTGTGAGTGGTTTGAGATCACCAGGCATGCTTGAATTGTATATCATTGCTTTTCTCATTTTTTTTGTTTACTAACCAAAAGCACAAAAATATGTCACTAACATCTTTTGTTTGTAGCTTGAGCAATCACCAGGTCAAGAGCTTCAAGGAGATCCTTTGTGCAATGATAAGGTCAACAGAAGATGATAGCAAGCATGATAATGGTTCTCAAAGCTCTCATCCATCAAATATTCCTCCCTAGCATCTCAATTCATCATTTTTGATCAAAGCAAGTCAAAGGGTTTGAGGGTGGTCCCTCAGAGAAACCCTAATTCATCTATGCACCACAATGCCTTGCTCATGAAGCAACCTCAGCCCATGATCAAATACAATCAAGGGAAGTTCTTTAATTCATCACTTCATTCATATTTTAACTTATTCGAGTGACTTCAATCACCAATTCATCAAGATATGAGTCATGGACTTGAGAAGTTGATCAGTCAATTCATCTGACTATTTTGAAATTCACTGAGACCTAACTTTTTATGTGTTTGTCAAATGGAGATGGTTCCAAAAGAAAAAATGTTCTTAAGGACAATATGAACAACTTTCATGTTCATCAAAAATTGATTTGAAGCTTGGAAGGTCATCTCCTATTCCAAGACATTATAGGTCATTTTGACTGAAACCCTAATTTTAGGTCAACTTCCCAAGGACACAACTCATTCATTTTTTATGATTTTGAGGTGGGATAAAATTAATTGGAAAGCTTAAGATGTCTACTTCAAATGTTATGTTGAAAAAAAATTCAAAATCTCAAAGGAAATATATGTGATAATGCAAGACATTATAGGTCATTTTGGACCAAATGCATTAAAAGGCAAAAAAGTCCAACTTCAAGTGCCCATAACTCTTTCATAAAAAATCCAAATTATGCAAAATGTAAGTCCAATTTTATTTTCTTGAAAAGATCTACAACTTTTATATTGGAGGTTTTTTCATTTGAGGCTCGCATCATCAAAACAGAAGGGCTTGAACATTGGCCAAATTTGGAAACCTTGCATTGACATGTTTTGCACATCACACTTTAAACTCAAAATTCACCAATTTCCACACTTCAAATGGATTTTTTCCCAACATAACAATTGTTCCTTACATCAAAACCTTTCCAACCATTACTCACATGATCATGTTTGGACTTGGCAAGTGGTATTTTCGAAGAGGAAAACCTTTTGGTTCAATTATGCATAACACTTCAAAATCCCATGCACAAGCATTTGCCATTCAAATTACACGTCCATTTCACCTTGGTTTGATTTTAGATTGCATTTGGCTTTGGTTTTGGGCCTTGTGCATGATCATGCAAGCCCATGCAAGGATTGTCCAAATTCATGCACACGGCTTTGATCACATTCTCCTTGCCATTTCCTCTATAAATAGAGACCCTATTCCATTCAAAATACAGACCTGATTCAACCTGAATTGCTGCAAAAATCAAAACCCAACCTCTCACCAAAGAAGCAATTTCATTTTTCTCAAATTTTTCAGATCCAAAATTCAACTACATCTGGTTGAATCTTTGGATCTAAAGCTTCTAGACCTCCATCATTTAGTTCATTGATCTTCTGTTTTGGCAAAGCAAGCCAGGAATCGAGCTTAAATCTCCAGAATTCAAGTTTATTCACCAGCTGGTATTTTCTTCGAAACTCATCATATATTGACCTATTTGCCTGGCCAAAGTGTTTTCTGAAGTCCTCACTTGAGAGGCAAGCTAGTGGTAGCTTCAATTTTGTTTTTCTTTGATCTGCATTTTCCATACCTGAATCTTCCATCTCAGATTTCTCAATTTATAGGAATCTTGAGTGTGATTCAAGGTTACAGGGGTGATGTACATCACCCCAACTTCATTTTGGTATAAGGATCGTGCAAATTGGTGGAGGTTTGAAAACCTGCAAATCTGGCCGGAATTTGGAAGCTCACCGGAGAAGAAGATGGCTCCGGTGGCCGCCAATTGCCAGTTTGAATATGGACCGTTGGATCTCATTTCCAGATTCAATCTCAGCCTTTGATTGTTATGACCTTTTTTAATTCTTTGTGTGACGCGGTTGACTAAGGTTCACCGTGAGCGCGTGCTTCAGGACCGTGTGATGTGTCAGCTCAATTAATGAGCCATCATCCAATGCTTCTCCTTTTTTCCAATTTTTAATTTCTGATTTTATTTTCTTTAATTCCCTTTTATTTCAAAAATCAATATCTTCTTTATTTTTAATCTAAAAAATATGGGACCAATTGCATTAGTCTCCAAATAAATCCTAGTTTCTATTTTTTATTTTTAATATTTTTTATTTTGTCATTTGATATTTTTTTATGAATTTTCTCTTTTCTGGTTGTTTTTAATTCATTTAAATAGTTTTTGATATTCAAAAAATACAAAAATATTTTCCTAATCTATTTGAATGATGATGAATCTATGAAAAATATTCTCATCAATTTTTTAATTGATTTGAGATTTTAGTTCAATTAGGTTATTTTTATTCATTTTTAATTGATTAAAAATAGTTTATGACTTTTAAAAATGCTGAATTTTTTTGTCAAACTTTGTTTGACCTTGTTGAACTTGGGATAAATCAATTGGACCTTTCAAGGTTGATTTGAAGTGATTTTGAAGTTTGACCTTTCTTTTATTTTTTATTCAAGTTTATCTTAATATTAAAAAAGCCAAAAAAAATTTTGTTCATTTCTTGACTTTCAATCTTCATCTCACTTCTGTTTTTGATTGTTTGACTTTGACTTTCAATGTCATTTGGTCAATACATATGGATTGGTACATCTTATTGCACTTTATGCATTTTGATCTTTGGCCATTTTATTTCCATTATCCATCTCCTTCTTCTTCCTCTTCTTATTTTCTTTTTTTGATCAATGAGTTAAAGGTTGATAAGTTAGCATTGATTAGGGAGACTTAATCTTCCTTGATTCAAATCTAATTCATCTTGATCAATTGATCAAGTGAATGGCTTTGCATTAAGGATAGGTTGTTTTCTAAATCATGCAAAAGGCTTAAACCAATACAAGATCAATTCTCATTCTCTTTTTGGCATGGCAAGTTGTTGGAACTTGGTTCACTAATCAAGACTTCTAACTTGTGTTGTTGCCTACATTATTATTGACCGGCCTCAGATAGTTGTGACTTCTACATAAGTCCAATTACGATTGCTTAACATAGCGCTAAATTCGCCTTATGGCACACTAACTACTAACACTAACCATTAACAACTAACATTTACTTCTTGCTCTTTACTTTTATGCAATTTACTATTCTTGCACATATTATCCATTTGCTTTTCTCTTTGCTCACTTGAGAACATGTTTATGTTAATGCCATTTGCCTTTTGCTCACTTGAGCCCATAATTGTGTATATACTATTGTGCTTGTGTTTTTGTTTTGATTGTTGTGGACCAAATGCAAAGAAGTGGACTTAGATCTTAGGACTTTCCCTATGCAAAATGGACAAATGGACTTAGTTTTCTAGGATATTCCCTATGCAAAATTGGAGTAAAAGGACCTTAATGATGAAGATGGATTAGAAGGACCAAGCCTCTAAACTCACTCTTGTCCATTCTTGTTTTGTTTCATAAAACTCTTTGATGTGTGTGCTTTTGTGCTAGGGGGGTTCTATGAGCTTAATTGAAGGACCATTGCCATGTTCATCCAAAGTGAAAGATACAAGACACATTGAGGATCTCTTAAGAGGCTTGTTTGATGATTACTATTATCGTGATTGCTTATTCCAAAGGATGGGAGCTACTTGGATCATCAATATGATCTCAAGAGAGGAACTCCATTGTGGTTTTGTTCTTTATCCCTTTCCTTTTTGCTTTACTTAGGACCTAGCCTTTCTTCTTCTTCTCTCCACTCTAACCCAAGCCAAAACCTTTTGTGCAAACATTTAACCTTTGTTTTCAACATTAGAAACTTAAGCCTTATGCTTTTGATTTTCAAACCTTCTTTTCATAACACTTATTTTGAATTGAATCCTTAAGTCAACTTTGACCATTTTTGTATATACTTCTAATTGGTAAATATAACCCATTCAAATGTCTTTTTGTGGTTCCAATGGCCACTTTCTTAATCAAATCTTTCATAACCTTTAGCTATTAGGTTTGAGTTATCTTGGTGGTAGTTGTAATACTCACCTATATCCTTAGTGATGGACAATGAGTCTTCCATGCTTATTATAGGGTTAACCCCTCACTAGCATGTTGAAGCTATCCTCACATGGTGGATTTGTGGTTTGGTTGAGTTTTCTCCCCTTGATAACAAAAGACCTTAAGGCTTTTGGACCAATCAATTCACCAACTCTTTTTTTGAGATTTTTACCCCGAACTACGAGGTTTTGATCCTAATCTTTTTTAAGATGGTACGTAGGCAATTGGTTTATCCATTCAAACACAAAATTATAAATAATTTGTACATTCTTCTCTCATCTCCCCAATCATGTTTGCACAAATAATTTTTCACAAATACCAACCTATCTTACAACAATTATGAAAAGGGCTCCCTAGGAGTACCTAGGATGTTTTGGGTGCCTAACACCTTCCCATTGCATAACCAACCCCCTTACCCAGATCTCTGTTCTCTTTTACTAGTTTTTGTTAAAACTTTTAGGTTTTTGTTCGCTTTCTAACCATTCCTTTGGATAAATAGAAGTGCGGTGGCGACTCGACTTCTATGATTTACCTTGGATTTAATCAATATCTCTAATGGTAACGAATACCCCGCTACACAAACAAAAAAGCAATACATGACTAAAAAAGTCAACATGATATCCTTTCCATTGGATTTGGAGCATAGAGACACATAATTTGGTGAGATATGAACAAGATACTTACATGTTTTCGAGTCATGATGAACATAAACAAGACATGACAAAGGTTTTCATAACACCATAAGGGATAGAACATGAACAAGTATGAGATACATATTCAACATAATAGAAGTTTATGAAGGAAATAACTTGAATGAAATGATAAACAATTACAAGACATGGATATAACATCACAAAAATTGAGATGAAATACAAGTGGAATATCACAAGACATGATTAAACAAGTGTACATTATTCAACACAAGGGTATCAAACCACATTAAGCAAATAAAACAAGTATCATAATCAAGATATATGGTTATCAAGTAAAGTTGTGACAAAAGAAAGATATTCAAAACATGGATCATATGAACATGGTATGGACAAAGTAAAACCCTAAGTGGATCACTATGCATACAAGTCAAACAATAGGAAAGAACATGTTAGAGACAAGTTTAGACCTGAAACCTAATCATGGCATGAATAAGAAACAAGAAAATGGAAACCCTAATCATCTCCTAACCATTCATTAAAACATATTTTCAAGGTGAATTAATTTAGACATGATATGAAAATAATCAAGTTTAAACATGTTAAGGACAATAATCAACACTTGAAAGAGTGTGCTATAATCATACAAGCATTCAACAATAAGAACAAACAAGAGATGAACCAAAGGAATTGAGTAGGATCCTTAAAAAAACACTTAAAAGCACATATTTTCCATCCAATCAAAAGTGGTGAAATAAATAATATTTTTTGGATTTTTTGGTATCATCATAAAATAGACATTCTTATGAACACATCGCAAAAATAATGGGTCAAAAAGGTTAAGGGATCGTGAAGTTATGGGTTTTTGAAGTTATGAAGAAAGATGTACATTTAACAAGTGAGAAAAAATAAACATTACACTGGCCAGGTTCGAACCCACGCTTTTGGGGTTCCATGCGCTGTTTGGAAAAATAAAAAAACTAAAGGCTGGGGCGAAGGGGATTCGAACCCAAAACCTTTTGGTTACATCCGTTAATTAAAACGCAAACAATTGTACATATTATATAACACGTTTCCTTTGACTTTTTCAATGCCACCTCAGAATCATCATCAACCTCACGCTTTTCATTCTTTTTTTCGTTTTTTCTTTCATTCTTTTTTTCCAGATTTTTAAACAATCATATCTCTCTCATTTCTCAACCATTTTTCGTGAAATAAAGATCAAAATTGCTTAGAAAAATGTAAGGAACACAATGGTACGATATGTCTTAGTTAATACTAAAAGATGAAGATGCACGAAGGGTAAAACCAGAACTGAAACTTTAGGTTTCATGCAACTTAAGTTTACATAAACAGCAAGATGAATGACATATGAGTTAATGACCAACCTTAACACAATAAATGCTACATGTTTGCTTCAGAAATCACATGTAAATGATGCATGTATAGTGAGTTTCGAAGTGCAAGAATATACCAATTGGAGCAAGGTCCAATGCCTCTTCAATACCACTTTCAACTACTGTTTGATGCCCCTCACAATGTCTATGAGTTCCCAAGAGATGGTTGGACTCTTTGGTTTGCAGAATGCTCGAGCCAATTGGGAGAAATGGAGGTTAAGGTCAAAAGCTTGCAAAAATGAAGTGTTGCTTGGTAAGCTTGGTGTGTGAATAGATGAGGCTTTGTCCTCTATTTATAGAGATCCTTGAGGGTTCAAGAAGCCTCGGATATCATAAAATAATCGCGGCTTGTACTTCATTACTTTCTTGGTTGGTTCTTACACAATTCTCCAAGTGGGAAGCATGGAAAAATAAAGGAGTTCGTGGAGTGTTTTTTGTTGTCCTTGCTGAAGCATAGGAGTTGACTTGAGGTTTGGAGTTGGTATGTATCAGATCCAAGTCCATTTGGGAGCTCAATGGTACTTCTTGTTGGATTAAAGCTACTTTATGCAACAAATGGAATAGTTCATTGTGTATTGGTTTAGTTACTTGGATAATAGCTCAAAAGTGGGTGAAATATTCTGATTAAGGGGGATTTGGAAGCAAGAAGTACATGTACTTGTGTATTTGTAATGTACTTTGGCTTGGAATTCGACCTATGAACCATTCCATGAGGCTATCTTCCCAAATTCGATCCTCTTAGCTCAAGCATGGGGAATTCTTGATCTTGGACATTTTGGAAAGATGGAATCATGACCTACAACTTTCATGTTGATCACTTTGCTTGAATAAGTTGATCTTAGTGAAAAATTGGCATAAAGTTGGTCACTTGACTAGGTCAGCATGCTGAAAATTTCACCAAGTGTTTTACCACTTGACAAACAAATGAATCATCCACTTCATGGCCCCATATCTCCTTATCTATGTATTTTTTGAGGTTTCACCACCTAGGAAAAAGTTGAAGTATGAAGAAAGGTTTTTAATATGATCATTGGATCAAAGAAAATGGTGGCTTGGATCACAAGTTATGACCTTGGAAAGTTGGGTACTTGGACATGATTTTTAGGGACTTTGTAAAAATTTCAAATTCTCCATCTTTGCCCTTTTTGCTAGTAACCTTGATTTTCTTGACTAAACTTGATCAAATGACTTCAATGATAATACTTCCATAATCCTTGACTTGAAAATTCCGTAGTTGACCAAAAATCTTAAAAGTCAAACTTTGACTTTAAGCATATGTTGACTTTTTCATCAGTTGTGTTCAAACTTTCATCTGTTCATGAACCTAACCTCTTGAGCCATTTGAATTGTATGAGTGGCTTATGAGGACATATTTTAATACCTTGGATCATGCCTCAAGCCATATGATCATGCTTTGGTCAAAGAGTCAACATTAAGCTGACTTTGACTAAAACCCTAATTTGGAGTGTCAGATGAATTGTGGCTTGATGAACTTGAATTGAGGTAAGTACAAACTTTGATTGTTGGTGGAGGGAGACTTTTGATCACCTTGAGATATTTATGATCACACTAATCCTTGATTGATCCATCCCTTGCACTTCTTGATGCTAAAACCCTAACTTGCAATCAAAGCAAAGCAAGACATATATATCTTTTGTATTTTTGTGGGGTTAGCAAAGCATAATGATATACACAAAAGTATTTGAGGACCTTGATGTTATGCAAATGATAAAAATGATCAGCGATCTTAGGGGTGAAAATTAGAGTATTACAGCTGCCCCTATTTAAGTTTCCTCCATCCGGAGATATGAAGGTTGAAATCTTCGTCTTGACGAGATTGGAGGGACTTGAATATTAAAATGCACAATTTTTGATCCTAAGATACCGAAATGATGCTTATGATATGATATGAATTCAAGACTCTGAATTTTGTGGGTTATGATGCCACATGAGACACACTACTGTTGGAGAAACCAAGCAGAGAGAAGAGGGACTGACACCGGGGAATAGCACCAAAGGATAACAAACTGGGGAAAGTGTTTAAATTATAGGGGGTAAAATTAACACTCCACCGGGCAATGAGAACGTAAGTTCTGATAATTGAATGAGAACCAACTTCCAATATTGGAAAAATGATCCAGTTTCTTCTTTAATAGACTTTCATTTGAGAAAATGGTGATCACTAAATGGGAGATTGGAACCAGTGACTCCACCAGGGATCTACAAAACAAATTTCTCAAGTAAAGAGAAAATAACATCATCTGAAAGGAATCTCGTCAAACTTCTCTAGTGGGAATTTTCCAGAGAGATAGCTATTTGAATGAGGATGATTTTTGATAACGGGCTTATTGGGGAAATTGCCATTAATCGTTTTTAACTTCACTATGGGGAAGCAAAAGTGATCATTTTCGAAAAACTTCTCTGACGGGATTCTTCCGGAGAGATAGCCATTTGACGGAAGAGTAATTGATATGTTGATAAACTTCAACTGGGGAATGGACAAACTTCTCGGAGAAGAGACTGCCATCTGTCGTTGGATAATAAATTTCAACCATGATTCGGGTTGTATGCCACAAAATGGGTTTCCATTTCTTCTTTAATCAAGTATCTCACTTGAAAAGGATAAATAAACTTTAACAAACTATTCGGGTTGTATGCCTCGAACGAGTCTCAGTTTCTTCTTTAACCAAGACTTCCTCTTGAAAAGGGTGAAAGAGCTCCAACAAACTTCTCTGATAGGAATTTTCCAGAGAGATAACCATTTGGTGAAAGGTCCTCACTGGGGATAGACAAAATTCTCGAAAAAGACTTTTATTTGTCGTCCAAAACGAAACAAGCTTCTCAAATAAAGAGACCGCCACTTGTTGTCGAATAAATTTCCACACGATTCGGGTTGTATGCCACAAATGGGCTTTAATTTCTTATTTAATCAAGTCTTCCACTTGAAAAGGGTAAATAAACTTTAACAAACGATTTGGGTTGTATTCCACGAACGGGTCTCAGTTTTTTCTTTAATCAAGTATTCCACTTGAAAAGGGTGAAAGAGCTCCAACAAACTTCTCTGACAGGAATTTTCCAGAGAGCTAACCATTTGATGGAAGAATAAGGAAGTTTATATATGTGTTAACTTCAATGGGAAGAGACAAACTTCTCGGAAAAGAGACTGCCATTTGTCATTCGAAACAAAAATCCGGGAACAAAACAAGCTTCTCAAATAAAGAGACTGCCATTTGTCAGATCGATTAGCTTGTGTTTAGCAACTTGGATTATAAGGAGGTATGTTGTGATATAATAAAAGTTAGTTAATGGCTCGGTTAACAAGTTAGTTAGTTTATTATGACTAGTTACTTGAGTTATAAGTAACCTACTTGTATATATACTCCCTTCGGTCTCATATATAAGAGAATTTACAAAAAAGATCACGCTTTAAGAAAAATGTATGAATGCATTTAATTCTTACACTCTTTCTAATTTTACCCATATCTTTTACAAACATAGAAATGTAAAAAAAAGTAGGCATATGTTTGGAATAATGATGTTATATGTAACAATTATAGATGACTTTTGCTTATATTTAAGACCATTGATTTTTTTTTGTTGCTTATATTTGAGATTGAAGGGAGTACATGTATAGTGTAATTCAGTTTTAACAACAATACAATACAATTACTTCTTCTCTCTGTCATTCCTTTCTCACCTAAGTTCATTGGCACTAACAAAAGAGACCTTTCACTCATTTAAATTTTCATCCTCTAGTCGTATTATAAACACATATTATATCTAAATTATTTTCAACTTGTTGGAGCACAAAGGTTGAAGATGAAGAAGATGAAAGAGAGAGAAAATTATGTAACTAATTTTTACTCTCAAATGAAAAAACTGTTACAATGGAATCTATTTAAACAGGCTAAATTTTAGCTTATATACACAAACCTAAGCTAGATGCAAACCAAATTAAAAGCAAAATGAAACTGAATTTGAATTACAACTAACATCATCCCTGATTTCATATTCAGCTAATTAAAATCAACAACACCAAATTCATCCCTCAAATTGCTGAAATGTTCAATTTTAATTGCTTTGGTCGGAACATCTGCAAGTTGTTTCTTAGTGCTAGAGTGAACCACTTCTAGCACACCATCCAGAACTTGATTGTGCAGAAAATGGAATTTTGTCTATATATGCTTGGTTCTCCCATGCAACATTGGGTTCTTTGCAAGACTTATGGAAGATTTGTTGCCTCTGATCATCTTGAATGGTTTCCTCACCTTGAACTTTAGTTCCTGCAGCAAATTCACCAACCACACAACTTGACAAGCTGATAGTACACCAACAATGTATTCAACTTTATAGGTTGATAAGGCAATAACTAGTTGCTTCTTTGAACACCAAGAAATGGAGGCTCCTAGGTACTTAAACAAGTATCATGTAGTGTTTCTTCTTTCAACTCTGTCTCCACACCAGTCAGAGTATGAGTGGCATATCAACTCAACCTCATCTGACCTTCCAGACTGAAACAAAATGTCATGCTTCAGAGTTTCTTTCATACATCTTTAGAGGCTGGATAACCATAGGAAGTTTCACCTTCAGAAATTTCATCTTTAGAGGATGAATTACCACTAGAGTATGGATCATCATCAGAATCTGGGTCACCGTTAGAATTTGAATCATCATCAGATTCACCTTCAGAGTCAGACTCGCCTTCAAAATGAACATCAGCATCAAAGTCACCTTCATACTTTGACTCATCTTCAGAGGTAGAATCCCCTTCAGAGACAAATTCTCCTTAAGAGTCAGAAGTGTCTTCAGAATGTAACTCGGGTGTTATCACTGCACCAAAGTCAGAGTTGGATTGAGAATTTCTCCAATCCCATGCTTCTGATTCTTTCCCAAAAACATCTCTATTGAATTCAACTTTTTTGGTGATAGGATAGTAGAGCTTATAAGCACCTGTACTGTGGTACCCTATAAGCAACATGACTCTGTTTCTATCATCCAAATTCATTCTCTTAGCATCTAAGACATTTTTATAACAAACAAAACAAAACACCTTCATATGGCTCATACTTTGCTTACTTTCAGTCTACTTATGAATAAGAACTACTCCCTTCAACTTCTTTATGGAACACCTATTGAGCACATATGCTAAAGTAAAAACAGCTCCACCCAATAATGTATGAGGAATATTCTTCTCTTTCAACATGCTCCTGATCATATCGAGCAAAGTTCCATTTCTTCTTTTAGCAGGACCATTGTGCTGAGGAGTTTGTAGCGTTTTACTCACCTCCACCATTAGTTTTGAGAATATTCAGACTCTATCCACTTTGATTCTCAGCCTTGACTCTAAACTTCTTAAATTCAGCAAATACCCCGTGTTTGAACTTTATGAGAGATACTCATGTCATTCTTGTAAACTCTTCCACAAATGATACAAAGTATTTGTTTCCTCCAAGTTAAGATACTGGAAATGGTCCACATACATCCGAATGTACCACACCCAGAGCATGCTTTGCTCTTGGAGGCATTTTTGATGAAAATGGCAATCTTGGTTGTTTTCCTTTCATGCATACACTACATGATTTTTCTGGAGCCACAATCTTAGGAATTCCATGAACCAGATTCTTTGAATTCATATGCCCTAAGCTTTTGAAGTTCAGAAGCCCCAATCTCTTGTGCCATAACTTACTTTCCTTTACAACACTTATTGCACTAAGGCATTGAGAGTCTGCAGTTTTAACATTCACCTTGAATGTCTTATTCCTTTATTTTTCATACTTTATAACCATCTTATGATTACACTCATACAACTTCAAGAGATTGTCATTCATGGTTACTGAAAAACCTTTTTCAATCAGTTGATCAACACTCATCAAATTGCTCTTCATGCCAGGAACATACCACACATCCTAAATAACTGCAGTTTTACCATTCTTCAGAGTCATTATGACATTTCCCATTCCTCCAACATTTAGATACTTATCATCAACACATCTGATCTTGGTCCTTTTTCCATAGTCAAAATAAATCAACCATTTCTTATTTCTAATTAGGTGATTCGAGCATCCAATGTCCATATACCACCAGTCTACCATCTTTTCACTTTCACTCTCAGATGCCATTAATAACACAAGTTCATCATCAGGATACCCTCTGACTATATTGGCTTCTTCACCTTTTATTTTCTTGTTTAGCCTACAGTCAACAACAAAATGGCCAAACCTATTACAACTGTAATACTAAACCTTTCTCTTGTCAAACTTCTCCTTTTCCTTCTGAACACTCTTGTGTTTTTTTCTCATTTGGATTGGAGGATTCTGACTTCTGACCACCACCACCATGCTTTTTCTTGAGCTCAGGCCATGCTTGCTTCTGATTCTTCTTGACAAAAGCAGCCTTAAAAGCCTGTTCAGACTCCCTTTCAGAGTTCCTCTCACTCATACGCAACTCTTGTGCCTCTAGACTGCTTTGGAGTTCTTCAATTCTCATGGTACTGGTGTCTTTAGAATATTTAATAGCTACAACTATGTAATCAAACTGAGGAGTAAGTGATGTGAATAACTTCTCAATAATAACTTGTTCAGAGAGCGCTTCTCCACAAGCCTTCATCTTATTTGTGACCATAATCACTCTGGAGATGTATCCAGGTACTTTCTCGTTGTCCTTCATGATGAGATTCTCATATTGCTTATACAGGGATTGCAGCTTCACCTTCTTCACTGAAGCGTCGCCACCATAACACCGCACTGGTGTATTCCACGCCGCCTTCACCATCTTCGCATCCATAATTTTCTAAAACACAATCATATCTACACGCTGATGAATATAGAACAATGCCTTCTGATCCTTCTTCACCGTTTCACGTTGCGCATTTCTTTGCGCTTCTGTTACATTTTCTGCAATCGACGTGTAACCGCCATTGACAAGATCAAGAACATCTTGAACTCCAAACAACACATGCATCTGAATCATACACCGATTCCAATTCTTTCCATCAAACATTGGAAGCTTTATGTTCAAGCTACCATTTACTCTGTTAATCTTCGTTCTTATGCAAATCACTTAGATCTCACCAACACTCGTGTTTTCAAATCCCGCAAAATCAGGAAACATGATTCTGTTTGATTTCGAACTTCAATTCATCGTGAATTTTAGAAACGAAATCAATCACACACCTCATATACACTCGCGTATCCCGTTCCTGAATCAGAACCGAAATTCTAGATACCAATTGTTGGAGCACAAATATTGAATATGAAAAAGATGGAAGAGAGAGAAAATTTTGTAACTAACTTTTACTCTTTAATGAAAAAACTATTACCATAAACTCTATCTAATCAGACTAAGTTTTAACTTATATACACCAGTCTAAACTAAATATAATTCAAATACAAATTAAATTTAAAAATAAATGAAACTAAATTTGAATTACAACTAAGAGAACCTGCTCCCATAGTATTATATGATTTCTCATCTCTTAATGTTATCTATGAGCAACAAAATTCTATATTCAGTACCTTTATGAACCATCATATAGATGTTTAAAGCAACCATATAGATGTTTAAAGCAACCGTTCGACATGAGTCAAACTGTTTGAAATTCCAATCAACCTCTAAACAAATGTTCAATAATTTCTTATTCTATACACTAAAGTATTAAAAAAAACATGATTGAGAATGAGAAAAAACCTTTAAATTTATATTTATATTTTAAGAAATTGAACAATTACCGAACAGTAACATTAATTGCGTTCATATATGCATATGTATCACACTGATACGTAGGAGTAACGATTAACGAACTGTGGCAGTAATAACAATAATTAAAAAAGAAAAAAAAAGGACAAATTAATTTTGCGTCTTACTGTATTCTTCACTCTTTTTTGACTATTTTGCTGACACAAACAACACAACAACTTTTTTTTTCAAAAAAAATAAAAACACAACACAATTATTTTATTCCACAAAACAGAACACAAAGAGCTTCTACACTCCACAGATATAGAGAGAGAAACAAAAGTGTTTGTGCTGTGTGAGACAGAAGAGAGAGAAAGTATTTCTGTGTGTGCTGTCATTTTGTTCCAAAAGTATCATTCAATTACAACTAGATTCAGATTGTTTCCAACTCAAAAGAAAAAAAAACACACAATCAAAAACATGGTATAGACAAACAAAGTTTGATTCCTTTTCGCTTATACTTTTTCAGATATACAGATTTTACTTTTTTCCAACCTATTAATCCATGGCTGTTACTCTGAAACCTTCTTGAGGCATGTCATCAGTCATGCATATAGGTAATTCTGCTTAATTTTCTGCCTGATCTAGTTTTTATTTGATGTTTTCTGATTTTCTTTTGTCTGTTTCTGTTTGTGAAATTGAGCTTGATTTATGAGATTATGATAATCTATCATGTGTTTTGATTCAGAAAAGTTGAAGTTAGGACCCTAAGTTTGGATTTCATAATCTTGATTAGAGTTGACCAGAATTGATATTGTTATCTTGGATCCTTTTCTTAGTTTGTTAAGTGATTATAACTGAAATTGTTTGTTCAATTATGCTTCATATAATCTTTGCATGTGATTTTTTTTATAGGAAAAATGGTACTAACTTAGTGATTATGTTAATTTCCAGTTCTAACCCTTGAGCTCTTTCTTAAAATGCATCTGGTCTGGTTTTACTTCACTGCATGTGGTTCTGTAAATTTCCGGGTCCCAATAATTTGATTGTTTTTGCGGTTTGATCGTGGTTTTGTCTTAGTTTTCGGTTTAAGATGGTTGAACCTTGACCTAGAGGTCTCGCCGGTCCGGTTGGTTTTTAAAACATTGTTTGTTCCCTTAATATAGTTGGTTATATCCTCTGTAGTAGCTCTGATACCTATGAGAAAAGGCGTGGCCGTGTCAGTGGCGATGTCTGAAACCGACACTTGTGATTATGTTTAATATATTCAATTTTTTAAATTATTACTGGTGTTGATGTGGCAGTGTCAGTGCCGTGTTTCCGGTGTCCTTCATAGTTTGTTTATATCATCTGTTGTTACATTTAAGCTCATTCTAAAAAGTTTCTATATTTCATCGTTCTTCCAGGGTGAGATTTTGATGGTAATTTGATCTTCAAATAAAGAACTTAGCATTGAGAGTTCTGAAGATTGTGGAAGCTTCATCATGCATTGATCATGGTGACATAAACTGATGCGTTAATAAAGCTTCTCTCCAACTCATTGCTATGGATAAAAATTTCAAAAATTTGGAGTTGTTATCAAAAGGATTTGGAAATTGAATTTACAGTAATAAAGTGCATTATTTTTACATGATGTTTAGTGTTTTCTCAGTACTGTGGCATTGCAGTAATTTCCCGCATTCAACATTACAAGTGATGGTTTGATTACACAATCAAGAATGCAGAAACATCAATACAATTCCATGGAACCTCGGAAGGAGGAATTCCATTCTGCACCGCAACCGGTCCTGCAGGACCATCTGGACGGCATGCATGCCAATACAAGGCCTCCTCCTTCCTTTAACGTGTCGGAAAATAAACCTGTACATAATTTCTCCATACAGACTGGTGAGGAATTCGCTCTCGAGTTCATGAGGGACAGGGTGAATGTGAATCTCAAGAAGCCTTCATTTCCAAATGTTGTCGGTGATCCTAATTACTCGACAGGGTATATGGAATTCAAAGGCATTTTAGGCCATAAAGGATCTGAGAGTGGTTCCGATATTGAAAAAGGTCCGAAAGAGTTTGACAGAAGGAATTCTGCTCTACATCAGGAAAGAAGTAATTATGGCTCGGCTCGATCAATTCCTAGAACTTCGTCAAATCAAGATAGCAACCGGGTCCTTCACGGTATTTCTTCTTCTGGATCTTCTAACAGCTTATCAACGAGGATGAAGATTCTATGCAGCTTTGGTGGTAGAATATTACCGCGGCCAAGTGATGGAAAGCTTAGATATGTTGGAGGTGAAACACGGATTATTAGCATAAGAAAGGACATAACTTGGCCGGAGCTTATGCATAAAATATCATCAATCTATAATGATACTCGAGTAATAAAATATCAGCTCCCCGGAGAAGATCTCGATGCCCTAGTTTCAGTAACGTCTGATGAGGATCTGCGGAATATGATGGAGGAATGTCATGATCTACAAAGAAGGAGAGGATCGTTAAAGCTTCGGATGTTCCTGTTCTCTATATATGATTTGGATGATACTCAGTTTGGTCTAGGTAGCATGGATGGCGGTGATTCTGAAGTCCAGTATGTAGTGGCTATTAATGGCATGAACGTGGAATCAAGAAGCAACTCTATACTTCGTTGTGCCGGAAGTTCTAATGATATACAGGAATTAGACCGACAAACTATTGACAAGGAGACTAAAAGAGCTATGGTTGAATCGTATGGTGTCGGCAGTTCTTCCTTGACTGGAAATGTTAACCCAGTATTGACAATTCCGTCTTCGCAACCAATGCTACCAACATCCTCAAATGCTTATGAAGCATATCCATTCTTTTACGAGGATCCGATCGTTCAACAAGGGGGAACTAGTCAATATCCAATACATAATGCCCCCTTTCCTTCTAACAGTTCGGCTCGTAATCTAGTAGACACTCCGGTTTCTTTGCCTACTTTTGGTGTTGCGAGCCAAGGAATCGCGAGCCAAGGACAAGCATCCAGTGAGTTGCAAGTTCAAAGTTCTCTTCCTTCGCGTCCATTTGAGGGAAGTTTGCAAGGTAATTTATCGGAGGCGTCTGTTCCAGTTCCAGCTGCTGTATCAGAAACATTTCATCCTGCACTGCCATTAGACAACAAGATTTCGGCTGCTGAATCTGAAGTGCTGAATCCTACACAGATTTCAAGATCTGGTGAAGATGACTTCTATCCTGCATCCACAGATGCATTCAGTCGTGCTCTTGTTGATGCTGAGTCCAATATAATCGATTTCAGTTGCCTTGAACCACCTCCACTTCCTAATAGAGTATATTATTCGGAGAGAATTATTCCCAGGGAACATGCAGATTTGTTGAACAGGTCTGCAAAGTCAGACGATGCATATGGTTCGCACTTGCTCATGGCAGATTTACTTTCTGATTTGAACCGTATGAATTCAGTTAACGAATCCAGTGACATGTTTCACAATGAGAATCTGTCGAATTTGAACACGGTGTCCAACTCATCATCAGCAAAGCCCTTGCATACAGATGGCCATGCCATCAGCAACAAACATTTGCCTGATGCAGCAACTCAGGTGAACCCAAAGTTATATCAGCTTGCGGATTCTGATTTGAAGCCGGTATTGTCAGATAACAAAATTTCTGAAAATGAGACAAATACCTCAAAAGATAGCCATAAAATTCTCCCAGTTGATGAAACCAAGGGCACTGAAAGTCTTGCTTTTCGCCGGGTTCCTTCTGTTGAACATAATGAGAATCTAGCATCTAAAATTCAAGACCAAAATTTGTCTGAGGCTCCTACAAGGGAACCTCTTGATGCTAAATCCAAACCTTCTCAGGGTGACATTCTGATTGATATCGAAGACAGGTTTCCCCGTGATTTCCTTTACGATATGTTCTCGAAAGCAATTCATTCTGAGGATTCCGCAAACATTAGTCCATTGCCAGCCGATAGAGCAGGTTTGAGCTTGAAAATGGACAATCACGAGCCTAAAAGTTGGTCATATTTTCAGAAGTTGGCACATGAAGGGTTTGATAATGTTTCTCTAATTGATCAGGATAATCTCGGGTATTCATCAGCTGTAAGCAAAGTAAAAGAAGGAGATAGTAAGTTCAATATTTCCGCTCCTCCACCAGCAGACGTTATTGTTTTGACAGGACCCAAGGAATCCCATTCCAACATTAATTTTGGAGAGGAAAATCAGAAAATCTTACCTGTAAGTAGTACTAAACCCGAGGCTATTGTTTTTCAACCAGAAAACAACCATTCTGAACTTAAGGCCAATGAAAATAAGAACATGAACGCCGCCCCCGTGGAAAACGTTAGGCCACAGGAGTCTGAATATCAAGTATGTTTTTAATGGCTCTTTATCTTATGAAACTGCACATATATGTTCCTTTTTTGCTTACAAACCCTTTGACGGACTGAATGTAGGATGGCAATAATGAGACAAGGGATGTGGTTGTAGCTCCTCAAGAGATTAGTTTTGATGAGTTTGACATTAGTACTTTGCAGGTAAAACCATACTTTTAATGTATCATAGTACGTCAGCGCTGATGCATTATGAGTATCGGAAAATGGATTCTTCAATTACTATATTTCTTATGTATAAATGATGCTCATGACAGATCATAATGAATGCGGATCTTGAAGAGCTGAGAGAACTTGGTTCTGGCACTTTTGGGACTGTGTATCATGGAAAATGGAGAGGATCAGATGTTGCAATTAAAAGAATAAAGAAGAGTTGTTTCTCTGGTCGGTCTTCAGAACAAGAAAGACTGGTAACTTGTCTATAAATCACGTGGAGTTATTTTTGTTTTGTTTTCCTTTATTTGTCATGCCGCTATTTATTAGAATGACTTATATCAGTGAAATTGATGTATTATTTAGACGATAGAGTTCTGGCGGGAAGCTGACATACTTTCTAAGCTTCATCATCCAAATGTGGTGGCTTTTTATGGCGTAGTTCAAGATGGACCAGGAGGAACAATGGCGACTGTTACGGAGTTCATGGTGGACGGTTCTCTACGACATGTTTTGCTACGAAAGGATAGGTATTGGTGATTATTGATTCAGAAAATTGTTAAAGGGATTTTTGCATGATCTTATCATGATTCTTTCCAGGTACCTTGATCGTCGCAAGAGGCTAATAATTGCCATGGATGCAGCATTTGGAATGGAGTATTTACATGCAAAAAACATTGTTCATTTTGACTTGAAATGTGACAATTTGCTTGTGAACTTGAAAGATCCTTTACGGCCAATTTGCAAGGTATTTATTTACTCAAGTGTTGGTGATTATTGATTCTATTAAACTACGTCTTCAGTATTTTGACAATGTTGAGAAACTTGATTTTCACCAGGTTGGCGATTTCGGCCTGTCAAAAATCAAGCGGAATACCTTAGTGACTGGTGGTGTGCGTGGAACACTACCGTGGATGGCACCAGAGCTGCTGAATGGGAGCAGCAATAAGGTTTCAGAAAAGGTAAAGTTTAACATCATCAGTAGAAATTTAGTCACTATTAGTAACAATTAATGCAGATTTCAGCATTGACCGAAACAAAAATAATGGTTAAATCTTTGTCTTTATGAAATTCGTGATTTCTTGCTGAAGCTTTGGTGACTAATGCTATCTTGCAAAATGTTTAGGTTGATGTATTCTCCTTTGGGATTGTATTATGGGAGATTCTTACCGGTGAGGAACCATATGCTAATATGCACTATGGTGCAATCATAGGTACTGTTCTTTTCTCTTCTCTATGAAACTCTCTTTTCAATATCTTGGACTCAGTTGTGTTGAGCCTCTAAAAATATTTAATCTTATAAAATTATTATGAGTGTCAACATGTCAATGTCAGGGTCGTGTCCAGTGTCAACAGGTCAATGTCAGGGTCGTGTCCGGTGTCTGTGTCAGTGCCTGAGTGCCTGATAGCCTGTAGCATATCTATTTCACTTGTTGTCATATTTTTGCATGCATAAAGAAACCGATTTTTCCTCCATCCTATTCAAGTTCTATATTTTCACTCACTCTCTTGCAACTCTTAACAGGAGGTATTGTGAACAACACACTAAGACCTACCATCCCAAGTTTTTGTGATCTAGAATGGAGAACACTAATGGAGCAGTGTTGGGCACCTAACCCTGCAGTCAGGCCATCATTTACAGAAATTGCGCGCCGCTTGCGTGTGATGTCTGCAGCTTCTAGTCAGACCAAAGGACAAGGACACAAAGCATCTAAATGATAATCAACAGATTTGATCTGATGCAAACCTATATATATGTATTAAATTTAAATACATTCAATTGAGCTATAAAATTGTATATGTGTTACAACTATATGAAGGACATTAGTATCTGTTTGTATTGTAATTTCTTGGTCTCTCCACCTGTTGTTTCTGTTGCTGGTTGTATAGAGTATATATGTCAATATGTGTGATACCATATATTATAGGATTGTTCAAACAACATTTGTACTTGTGATGTTAATTCCAAAGTGTGTTTTGTACTGTAGTTTGCCTCTTTTCACTCTCTTAGACTATGATTGTATATTGTAAAACAATAGGAGTGGAATTGAGCGGAGCGAGATAGAATAGAGCGGAAGGAAATAAAGATGTCATTCTATTATTTGGGTACTTCATGATAGAATAGAGTAATTCCGCCCAGCCATTCTATTATTTGGGTACTTCATGATAGAATAGAGTAATTTTGAAATTCCGCCCAAATTGGAGTGTAAAAAAAATGATGGGATGAAATGCATTCCATTATATTCCATTCAATTCCATCTTTTTTTTAATGGGTTAAATACACTTTATCTCGTGCAAAGTTAACGAGTTTCAGATTATTCTCCGGGTTAGTTTTTTTATCCCCCTTTTTAATGTAAAGATTTTGGGATATTTGGTCTTCTAATGACACTTGGCATAAAATCTTTTATATTTAATGACTTGGCAGGTGTTGGTTGGTGTAGTTGGCATTTTATTATCTATTAAATTTTTCTTAATTTATTTTTCTGTATTCATTCCATCCACCCCAAACGAATTCTCACTTGATGCCTCAATTGATTTGCGCATTAGTTCCTTCCACTCCAAACTAATTCTCATCTGCTGCTCCAATCGATTTGTGCATTGGTTCCATCCATCCCAAACGAATTCTCATATACTGCTCCAATCGATTTGTGGTTTCGAAATCTCATATGCCATCGTCTTCACTCAAATAGGTGGTAGCAAAACATCATCAAATGGTTTGAATCTACCTAGATATGGATAGATATGGATGTCACTACTAGAAAATTGCATTTTAGCTGCAGATTTAGCATCGGTCGCCGACACCAACGCTAGTTAGCCTCGGCCAAACCCTCAATATTCAAATGCAAAAAAGTCATTTTACAGTTACATTTTACAATTATTTTCAATTAATTCATTAGACATGGCTATGCCGAGGCTAAATATTTTTTAATTTTTTAATTATTATTTTTATATATTAGACATCGAAGAACGAGACAAACTATTAATTATTTTTTAATAATTTTTATTTTATCTAATAGACAGGGATGATCTGAGGCTAAATATTAATTATTATTTTTATTATTAAATATTGGTTATTTTATTTTATTTGTTTATTTTTTAATTTTTTAATTCTATTTAATAGACACGAATGCACCGAGGCTAATTATTAAATATTTTTTATTTTATTTTTATTATTAAGTACACACGGATGAGACGATGCAAGACAACGCTTCACCCACTTGAATGTGTGAGTAAGCTAGCGACGTTTCTCACAAATGTTGATTTGTAAATTCGTTCTATCGTAATGTAAACATTTACTTCTCCACTTATTTTGAGTAATAAGTAATGTTTTTCCGTCGATTGAGACAAAATAGCTTTCGTAAAATCGACCAACAGACAAACATTTTCTATCCAAAATTGTGTAGCCTTAAGTTCTCCATCGCACCTGGAGATACATAGGAGCGAGATTCAAAGTCTCGTCAGGCACCATAGTAAAAAATAAACCTTTTTGTCCTATTCTTTTTCATTTCAATAACTGGAGAAAGCCAACGTTTCAAAAGCTAATACTAACGCGCATAATTAATTAAATGGTTTCCATTGAGTATAACAGACGTAAGGGGTGTTAATACCTTCCCCTTGCGTAATCGACTCCCGAACCCGATATTGGTTGCGACAACCATATCTTAGTCATTATTTTAGGGGTTTTATCAATATTTTCTCTTTCCCTCTTTGAAAATAAATAAAGTCCGGTGGAGACTCTGCTAGTCCATCCCGCGAATGTGCAATTGCGCTTCACGAGCATCGTGTTCTCATTTTTCAAGGTACGACATCATAAATGCCATTGAAGAACCAAGCCTAATCCTCATAGTCCTCCAATACCAAACCACCAATATGATTGGAGGAGAAGGACATGATGTTTAATTTTAGGTTATCCTTGCAGAACAACGTCAAGCGCCCATTGGAGGAGAAGGACATGATGTTTAATTTTAGGTTATCCTTGCACATATGGTACAATCATATTTTGTTTCCATGAAGTTAGATTCTGCTTTATCTTCTTTTCTCCACTTCCACAGTCTTCGGAATTACCTTAAGTGAACATCACATTAACTAACTGTCTTTTTCCGCCTTACCCCTCCAAGAACTTTATTGAACTAGTTATGGCTTCTATCTAACTTTCCTCCTTGTCCATTTCTTCCTTTTGATTACTGCACCTTTAGAAATTGGACCTTCCATTTTTCCAGGTATTGGAGATATCCACCACACCCATAGATTGTGCCACTAATTATATTTCCAAGATATTGTTTTGTTTGATTGCCTCCTTCAAGGCTCTAGTCTCTTCAGGAATATTTCCGCTTGCTAAGTTTTGGTCAACTTCTGCATCCCATTATTTCTTCTTCCCTTTAGTATCACCCCTACTTTGACTAGAAGAAATGTTGAAAAGGCTTATGCTACACGTCCCAGAGTTGGAGTCTTTCCTCTTTTGTTCTTCCAGAACTTGGCAAATGGGGAGCTCTAAGTCAAAGTACATAGTACAACTCTTGATATTCCAAATATTTGTAACCTTGTTCACTCAATTCTACTAACGCGTCACAACCCTTGAGTTGATGTCCCAATCTTATGTAGGCAAAGCAAAAAGTTGTAAGTCACTCATATTTGAAATGAACCCGAATACTTTTCTCTTTGAATCTCACCATTGTACCATGCTTTAAAGGTTGTTTCAGATCGATTTCCACCTTTATCCGGAGGAAATGACCATTTATGTGTGCTTCTTTCTGGTCCATCTTCTTAAAAGTTCCTAAAATCCCTCTGGTTTTCCTTGCCATCATTTCAGATATGAGCATTAAGGGAAGTTCATAGATCCTAATTCAGAAGACACCAAAGTACATGTTTAAATTAAAGGGTTGTTATTCACCTGAGACATGATTTAATACCAACAAATTCATATCAAAACTCCATGAATCATTTCTCAAAACACTCTATAAATCTCGATTTATGGTAAAACAGAACAAAAAGAGATTCTTGCTTAACTCTTGGATTTCCACCGGTTTTTTAAGCTTCCATGCGCTGATCATTGTACTCATGAAGGCTATGACGTTGAAGCTGTTATCCGTCCATAATTTCCCTGCTAAAGTTCTTTGAAAAATTTGCTTGCTACTAACCTCATCCACCGCCGACGTAACACCTTCTTCTTCCTCCTTCGACAATGAGATATTCTTCCATTTCTCAATGAGCAAACACCTACCAACCTATCCCAAAACAAGACACATCCACTTTTACAAAGAAGAAAGGAACCAAAAACCTTTTGGAGAAGAAACCAGATGAACTAGGGAAACGTAGATCAAGCACGCCGCCCTAAACCCTAGAGAACAGGGGAAAACACGCTAAGTTTGAGAGAGGGCCTGACCTCCATCTAAAACACATGGAATTTCTGATAATTTTTGTTAATTTAATCGGGTAAGTTAACTGTACATGTATAAGGTAAAATTTCCTCAATGCACGTGAATAGAAAGAATCATGACACTGTTTAGGAAGGCCCAAAATGTTGGACAATAAGAGTGCTATACTAGGCGTGTGAAAATTTTACCTTGTACCCCTACAGTTCGCCTCATACCCCTACAATTTTTTAAAAATTCCCATTCTACCCTTAATTGGTTTTAACCAATTTACCATTTTATATTTACCATTCAGTTGAAAATTTCAGAAATTACACATTTCACACCCCTCGCACCGGAACTCCTACAAAAAGACTTCCGGTATGTATTTTTCCCAAACCGAAAGACTTCAAAAATGACTTCCGGAACACAGAAAGAAATGAACCAGAAGACTTCACGAAAGAGTTCCGGTTCAATCAGAAAGAAGTTACAAACCGGAACATTTCTTGAAAGAGTTCCGGTAAACAAATTTACACATACCGGAACTCTTTGAAGAAGTGTTCCGGTTTGTGTAATATGTGTTCCGGAACTCTTTCAAGAAGTGTTCCGGTTTGCTTTTTTTTTTTTTAATTTTTAATCTGTTTTTTATTTTGCAGGAATGGAAAATCTTCCCCAAATATATGTAGATACTACTGATGCGTTTATAACGACTGCAAGATTTGGTACACGAGAAGAGGTTATCAGATGGATTAAAGAGGTTGGAATCGATAATAAAGTAACTGTTATTATCAGTCGTTACTGAAACAGGGAAGAGAGGAAGAAGTAACAAATTAATATTTGGTTGTGATAAAGGTGGGAAACACAAGAGGACTGATAGTGGTACCCAAAGTGCGTCCAAGAAATGTGGATGCCCATTTAAAATCAGGTCGACTCCGGCGAAAGATGGATCTGGTTGGAAGATTGATGTAAAATGTGGGTTACATAATCATGGTTTACCTGATAGATTAGAAGGTCATTCGTTTATTGGTAGGTTGACCACATGTGAGAAGCAACATGTCGCTGATTTGACAAAGAGACATGTACCACCTAGACACATATTGCTTTCCTTGCAAGACCGAGATCCTGAGAATGTCACTCGGATTACGCAAGTATACAAGCATGAGTGTGATGCAAAAAGAGATACGAGGTCCTAGGAGTGAGATACAACATCTGTTTAAGCTTATTGAGGATGCAGGCTATGTCTATTGGAGTAGAAAAAAGGATGACTCGGAAGTGGTGAGAGAGATATTTTGGGCACATCCTGATTCAGTTAAGTTGTTGAATATTTTTCCGATTGTGTTAGTTATGGATAGCACATACAAGATAAACAAATATAGACAACCTTTGTTTGAAATTGTTGGCATGACATCGATCGAGTTGACTTTTGCTGTTGCATTTGCGTATATGGAGTCTGAGCAGACAGAGAATTTTTGCTGGGTATTGGAGAAACTAAAAGAGTTGTTTGTGAAGAAAGACATGTGTCCACAAGTGATTTTGACAGATAGAGATCTTGCTTTGATGAAAGCAATTGAAATTGTGTTTCCCAGGTCGATTAATTTGCTATGTAGATTTCACATTAACAAAAACGTTGGTGCCAAATGCAAACAACATGTGGTGAATGACCTGCAAAAGACGATAGACACATTATGGATGGAAGTTGTTTGGGCTAGTGATGAGGTTGAGTATGGTCAACGGTTGCATCAACTTGAGCAAGCATGTGTTGATTATAGTGGATTTATTAATTATGTGAAAGACACATGGTTGACTCCACATAGGCATAGATTTGTTGGAGCATGGATTAATCGAGTGCTACATTTGGGTAACACAACGACTAATCGGTACGTCTTATAATTTTTTAAGTGTTATTTTTATATGTGATATTATTTCTATGTATTTTTTATGTGTTATTTTCAATATTTTTAGGGTTGAATCTGCTCATTGGAAGTTAAAGCAGATGTTAGGAAACAATATAGGTGACATGGTCAAATGTTGGGAAGCCATGAGTAACAACTTGAGGTTACAACTGGGAAACATTAGAGCTTCTTTTCAAAAGAGTTTTTACGAAGTTGAGCACGCGCGCATAGGTCCCTTTTATGGTTATTTGCGTGGTTCCGTATCTCGAGCTGCTTTGAGACGTATTGCTGAAGAGTTATTGAGAGTTGATTATGTTGGAACTAACAGGAAAATATGTGGTTGTACTCTTAGAACATCTTATGGGTTACCTTGTGCTTGTGAGTTAGGAAGATACACACTAGGTGGTATACCGATACCCATTGATGTTGTTCATCTTCATTGGAGGAAACTAACTATGGAAGTTGAGTTAGAGGTAGGTAAAGATGATGGATCAGAGGTGGATATGACTTGTGCAATGGATGAATTGTGAAGACGATTTAGGTCATTAGATGTTATTGGGAAAAGGGCATTAAAGAGTAGGGTATGTGAACTAGCATACCCAACAATGACTCCATTGTGTCCACCACCTGAGAAACTAAAAACCAAAGGAGGAGTGAAGAAGAAAGGGAAAAAACCAGCAAAATATGATGTTTATAGGGACCCTTCGTATCATGAGTATGTTGATAAGGCATCTTAATCTTCACAAAGGCAATCTCAACCATCACAGACTTCGAAGAAGTTAAAATTATCAAAGAAGCAACCACAATTCATTCTTCAATTTCCTAATCATATTAGGCCATACATTGAAGATGTAGTTAATGTTGAATCAGATGGTAATTGTGGATTTAGATTCATTGCATCATTGCATGGATATGGTGAGGATGGTTGGCCAATGGTTCGTAGAGAGTTGGGGTTGGAAATAATACACAAGGATAGGTCAACTTTGTATGACAAGTTATTTTCTAATCGGTTGTCAGAAGTGAGAGAATCTTTGATGATATAATCCTTTGGTTCACAGCCACCTAAAAAATGGTTGAGTCTACCAGATATGGGTTACTTGATAGCGAATCGCTATAATGTTGTACTTGTCTATTTAGGCAATCCGTGCATGACTTTCTTTCCGATGACAAGTTCACATTCACCAAATGTCTCTATTTATTGCATTGGTTTTGTTAACCACAATCATTGGATTCAGGTACGTATTTTGTATGACAAGTTATGTTATATGCCTTAATATTTTAATTATTTCACTTAATATTTTATATGACTTATTTTACTTTATCAGGTTAACATGAAAGAGGGGTTTCCATTGCCACCGGTCACATTAGATTGGAGGAAATATCGTTCTCATACAGTAACTACTTGGATGTTAGGATTTGTAGGACGTATGCAACATTGGCAATTACTTACACCTGTATTAGCATGAATATGTACTCAAAACATAAATATGTAATCAAAACATAAATTTTATATTATGTCTATTATATTCAGTTCTAAAACTTAATACATAAATCAATGTGAACGAGAAATATGCAAAGCTTCAAATAAATCAGCAAACTGTGGATCTTCCTCTTCGGCATTAACCTGTCTCAGATAGCGATGAATCAATGTAGATACACGAGCCCAATCAGGATCAGATGGTTCGACGTCATATACAAGAACTGGTACCTCTCTTGTATCGTCATGATGGGGAGGGACCAACCGTGGATGCGAAACACAATAATACCACTCCAGATAACCATCTTCTACATCAGATGGAGTGGTGGCCAGGGTAGATGGACCGATCACATCAATAACACTCCGATGGTAACTAATCCAATCAACATCAATATCCGTCGCCATCATACAATCAAGAGGTGGGGGTGGAACATACTGCCTATACCCGAACTGACGTAAAAATCTGTCAGGCAAGTATGGAACAACTGTTTCACCCCACTTCAAACAGCCCATGTAAAGACATATCTCATCAAATAGACGCCATGCTCTATGATCCTCAAATGGACGCCATATTACGTCGGCAGGTGTCAGCTCGTCCAAAATAGGTCATAAATCATCAACCTTCAGGACTCCTTGCCTATACGACCATCTCATCGCTCGGGGAAGACCATAGTTATCAACTGGTTTCCAATTCTCCCCTCTTTTTCCAACATTTGGAAAGTATTCGTGAATCCAGCACTGTTACAAAATACAAACATAATAAATAAAATAAATTAAGTTAACATATTTTATAAAATGAATCCAACACTTAATAAACAAAATTAATTTATATACCTGTAGGAGAGTAGGATATCCACCGAGCTGTTTGCAACTGTACATGGACGCATCTCCAAGATATCTGTATAGGGTAACTAGTGCAGTTGCTCCCCAACTATATCTTGAACATCTATCTAAGTCCGTAAACAGGAGGAGGTATCATGCCTCTACAAGAGTAAAGGTCTTATCGGCAAATATGGTGGAACCCACCAACATCAACAGATATGCTCTGGTCGCATATGCCCAGCTGGAAGCAGCTCTATGTTGTACGAATAAATCGTATAACCACTCCAACTTGTAATACGAACCCCTGCAGCTACGGACATATGACTGTGCCTCACCCTGTGACACTCCTAAGTAGTCAACAACAAGTTCAACAACTACCTCTTCCGTCACATCCTGAGGACTCCAGAAGATACCCCTGATGGGCAAGTGAAGCAGACATGAGACATCATCCAAAGTAATGCTCATTTCATCAAACGGCATGTGAAATAAAGATGTCTCTAGATGCCATCTTTCCACAAATGCAGAGACAAGATTTGTGTCTATCTTGTTCAGACTGGTTCTCTGAAGTGAAGATAAACCAGATCTAGATGTCCAACTCTCCATCTGTGGTGGAAGAGCCAATGGAACCCTAGATGTCAACTTCAGTCCATGTCCAGCAACCTTCAACTCTTTCTTTGGACCTCTTTCCTAAAAAAAATTAAAACACATATTAGAAAACACAATATAAAATATTCAACTATTATTCATTTTCAAATATATCCCGTTTATTTACCTCACCGAACCATAAATGTCGAGCAACATGATGCTCGTACTTCACCAAAAGAGACGTATCGTACGGCCCTCCTGGATATCCAGCCGACTCAACTGCAGATGAAGATGCGCCCCGGTCTAACGTGCGGACTGGAATCCTACCATCTGCACCTCGTCTTCGAACCACTGCAAAAAATTTTTTTTAAAAATTATTAAAAATTATAAAAAAAATACGCACCGGAACTCTTTGAAGAAGAGTTCCGGTAAATTAAAAAAAAAGATGACTACCGGAATACTTTGTAAAAGAGTTCCGGTTTAGATCATCCAAACCGGAAGTCTTTAAGAAAGACTTCCGGTATACAACAAAACAAACCGGAAGACTTTCTAAAAGACTTCCGGTTCAGTGGCCCCAAAATACAACAAACCAGAACTCTTTAGACATGTGTTCCGGTATACACTACGTGAACCGGAAGACTTACTCTGAGTGTTCCGGTTTACAATGCCAAAAAATGAAAATTTTGGTTTCCAGAAGTCTTGAGACGAAAATGGTAAAAAAAATTAGAAATGAAAAATATACCCTATTTATATGAGGGTATTTTGGTCAAAAAAATTAAATGTAGGGGTGTGGGTACAATTGTAGGGGTACGGGGTAAAGTTTTCTAGGCGTGTTATAGCCAAGCAAGAAAGATTATATCCATGCCTTTTCAATCGTACCTTTATCCTTAGAAAATCTAGAAAATGTCAAATTTATCCTTTTTAAATATAGTTTTTTCACCCCTAGATTAGTTTTTCGAATTTCTTTAAAAAAAGTTTTTCAAAAATTTACAAGTGGCTTATTTGTGGGTAAGTCTAAGTTTTTATGGATAAAATTATTTACCAGATAACTAAGTTGTCTCAATTGTTTACCGGATAATTTGTAAAAAAAAGTTTTCCAGAATTTTACCTGTAGATTATTCGTGGGTAAATCTATATTTTTTGTGGGTAAAGTTTGTACATTAGAATACATTTAAACAAAAATTCCTAAAAAATATTATCCACGACTGAACCTTTAGTTTTTGTTAATAGTATAAATATTATCTGTGGTTTACCTACCCTTTAGTAAAAAAAACTTTATTAAAAGCCGCACACTCTACCATTGAGAAAAACCATGTCTAAAGCACATATGAGGACCAAACAATTTATATAACAAAAATGTAATTTCAAAAGAAATAATAATATAATAAACTTTTTATTTAAACTAACCAAACTGAACAAAAATAAAAGAATTTGATTGAGTTAAAATTTTACTATGGTTTGTCAAGATTTCAAAATTATGAGGCTTTCAGTTAAGTATTCGCGCACAAACATTTTCCTCTTTCTTCCCTTCCATTTCTTCAAAGTTACAAAAGTGAAAACAAGACTCACCAGTTCCTACTCCTATTCCAACATTTTTCAATCTTTCTCCCAACTTCTACTCCCCTACGTTCAAGCTTAACACATCTCTCAACTTCTACTCCACTACATTAAAGTCAACATCATCTATCACTCATATTTGGTAAGTTTTTCATTCCTTACTTTTTTTATTTGTGATGTATGCATTTCCTAGATATATTATAGTTATGTTACATTAGGTTACATGCAATAAAGTTGTTATAGTTTTTTCCTAATTATATTTGGAAGGGATTTTGAATATTTGAGGCATAGATGGTTCGTAATGCTTTGTTTTTGTTTATGTTTTTGGTTCGTGCAATATGGTTTGAAATCCAGACCCTTAGTCTAGATAAAAAATCCAGATTATGTGTTATGTGTTTGTTTTTAGTTCAGTTTTCTAATACATTATTTTCGCTTCTTTAATTATGACATGTATTTTCTTGCTGGTTATAGGGGAAATGGCTAACGACCAACAAATATTGAGATATGGTAGAGTGAACCCACATGCTTTAGAGATCAGGGAGAAAAATAGACCATCATGACTCATATATGGAGAATGATTAGTTGTTGCTGAAGCATCGTCTTACTGGATTCATGTATCTCCGGCTCATTATGAATTCCTTATTGCTCTTTAAACTTTTGTTCTCAGGGGGAAAATGATGGACCATATGTCTGGGATAACTTGTCAAACTTGTTAAATCATATTTAACACAATATGAAAGCAACACAAAATTAAAGTGAAAACAATAAAGAACATAAGAGAATTGGTAATCTAGTTTTGTGCAAACAACACCTACGTCTAGGGACACTCTATCCAAGAAAGCAAATCCACTCTTTAATAGAATTAGTATAAAGTGCCTTAGATGAACATGCTCATTTTTCAATGCCCCTCTTCTTAATTCTACCCTCAATGTCTTTCTATTTTGGTATCCCCTTTAAATATGAGACCCCCTCTCACTTTATCTCAATCACTAATATCAAGTGATCGACATCAATAAACACAATGATGAATGTTGAAATGCAACTCAACTAAATAAACCAACTACTATGAATTATGATATGAATGAAGCAAGAGCGTGGTGTATATGAAACAACAAACAAAAGACTCAACAAAAACCCTAGAACAAAGATTTTAGTCATAGAGAACACCCTCAAACATGAGGTGAGAGTCTCCTTAAATAGCAATGCAATTCTGAGCTTTTTCTCCTTGGATATTTGATCTGATCTCGTCCAAAATAATAGCTGATATTGTTGGATTTTATTTGTTCCACAAAAGTCTCCAACTAAATGTATGATTTTTTTAAACATTAGGGAGATCGTGAAAAATATGGAAAAGAGGCAGGGGCGGAGAACCTAGACCGATCGTTTGGAAGGAATAGAGAGAGAATCCCAAAAGCCAAAATTTTATCGATCTGCAAATTTGAGGTAAAATGGGATTTATTCATATATGGGTGGTTAAACAGAGGGATATTGAGATGTCCTTACCTTTCATGTTGCTTTGCATAATGCAGTCAATATAAAAGGAACAACACTCTAGTACAAGCTGATATACCAGATTATGAATATGATATTATCGTGGCTGATAGTTTTCTGAGAGACCCCTTAGACCTTTCACTACTATCTCTATCTGAACATCATACTGCTAGGCACGCGTGAGAGAGAGAGAGGGGGGGGGGAGGAAGAGGTAACAACAATATTTAATTACTCTTTTACATATTTGTGTTATAATAATTAATTTTTCTAGCGATGATCATTTTAGTTTTGCAGTAGTGTGAGGCGTTGAAATGTATAAACCATGGCAGAAAGGTAACAAAGTCGTTGCAGCCTGATAAACTGTGGCTTTAGGATATCTTTCAACTATTTCGGCTGGAGGATTTTTCCAAGACTAGATATGGTTATATATAACCATGTTTTATTGTCTGCGTTTGCTAAGAGATGGCTTGCAGAGATGTCGCCATTTCATATTTCGATCAGTGAGATTACCAACACACTTGATGATGTATCATTCCTCCTACGTATTTCGATAACAGTAAGTTTGGTAGATCACTCTAGAATCAATAGACCTGAGGCACTATACCTAATGGAGACATATTTAGGAGTGGATTCGGGTAAAGCCCAATAGGAGATAGATTACACCAAAGGATGTCACACCCGATTTTCTTTCCTTATGATAAATTATGTTGACCACATAAATGAAGTTATAGATGACATGGTTGATGATGCACACATTGTATATCATAGATTATGTGCATTAAGGTCATACTGCATGGTTTTGGTTGACACGAGTATATTCGTGGACAAAAGTGTGACTTATGTTGACGTTGTGTATGTTAAATACTTCATTGACTTTGAGAGAATTCATGAGTATAATTGGGGACATCGTGTTTGGTTTACCTCCACTCCAAGTTATTTATGAAGGTGGAAAGAAACACAAGAGGGGGGGGGGGATTTGGGTTTTTAAAAATGAAAAAAAATTCAAAACCAACTCAATCAAACAATAACACGAACAAGAAAAATAACAAGGTTATTTTTATACTGGTTCGCTATTAACGAAGCTACCTCCAGTCCACCCTACCAAGGAGATTTTGCCTTCTCAGCAGAACTTAATCCACTATAATTGAAACAGATTACAGACACCACAAAGACAAACCGTCTTTGTCTTCTTGAGTCTATCTGATTAAAACCTAATCACTCAAATGAACCATTAAAAAATGATATTTACAAGAATGTGTTTACAAGAGTTGCTTCTAAGAAAGAAGATTAACACAAGTTTAGTACAATGGATTTCTCACACAATAACGAGTAAAAACTCTATGTGTGTTTACAAAAACTATACACATAAAATATATACTTCAGCAAAAGCGTGTGTATGAGCAATATCGTGAGCATTAACAACTTCTTCCAATATTTCATGTCTTTTTTGTATAGACAGTTAAAAGATCCGTTGGAGGGTAGAATCGGAATAGAAAATTGCAGTTGTCTCCTTTGATAACAATTTTCATATGGTACAATAATATTGTCCTTAGCATACAAAATCAACATAGTGGAGGGAATGGTGATCTTGTACTGTGTACTATTTTCCTGATGCAAAACCTTTTGATCTTATCTTCTAATATTCAGAGGCTTATGATGAAATGATGTTGAAGCATGCTTAGAAGGACCAAGAGACTAGTTGAGAGAATCTTCAGAATCTCGATCTCTAGAGTCTTGACACTGTTCCTCAGAACCTAGTCTTCAGAATCGTCAAATCTTGTTCTTCAGAATCTTCAAAACTTGAGCCCATAATCTCGAAGGCTGACAATCCTTTAGAGGCTCTTCAATCAGAGTCACAATCAGAAATTTTAGCATAAACGTTCATCAGAACCATTGTCTAAGAGCTTTCTAGAACTTGACATCATCTTGTAAAGCACTTGTATCTCTTTAGAGTTAAAGTGTGTTGATTCCAGAATCTGATGATGCCACACGTCAAAACTTCAGAGTCATAACCTGTTAGAAAAAGCTATACACTGGATAAAAACCATTAGTGTACAAAATTGTTCTCTAAAAACCAAGACATTTTTATCATCAAAACTAAAGCCCGGTTACAGAACCAAATCTTGTTGTTACAATCTCCCCCTTTTTGATAATGACAAAACCATGTATTTTAATGAACAATTTTTACTTGGTTTAATCACATAAAAACATCAGAGTGAAGTTTGCAAGCTTCCCCTGAGTTTAATACTTAAAATAATCTTAACACATATAAAAATCTCAATCAGCATGAAAAAAATAACTTCCCATAAGGCAGAAGCCTGGTTACTATCTTCCCATAAGGCAGAAGCCTAGTTACTATGGATGTAGTAACTTCACAAAATGCAACAACTTGGGTACAAAAGTATTTCATTCAGAGTTGACTTTGCTCGAGTGTCATAAAGTATGGTCATCAGCCTCGTCACAAAGCATGATTTGTCAGATCTTTCATATGCCTGGTTGTTTTATGCATGCCTGGTTGTTATCAAAACTTGTATACACCTAGTTTAGAACTTCGTCTTGTTCAGGTCTTGTATACGCTCGATTCAAAAAACACTTGGTTTACTTGAACTTAGTTCAGAACATGAATATGTCTAGTTAACTGCAAACTGCTTAATTAACTATTCAAAATATAATCCTGGTTCATATGAACTCAATTCATCTTGGTTAATGCCTTAGAAACTTGAAACACTTGGTTAACATGATGAATAAAATTTCATTTCATTTTAAAGAATAATTCAAGATGAAACACTTGGTTAACATGATGAAACACTTAGTTAATGCCTTAGAAACCATAATAAAACTTCATTTCATTTAAAGAATAATTCAAGTACATAAATGAAAACAAAGACAACATAAAAACTAGGGTTAAAGAAGGGGTTGACAGTCTTGATAAGATCATTCCAAGCATCCCTTCAATCTTTGATGTCTTTTCATCCTGTCGCGTGAGCCTCTCTTTTACCTAAGAATTTTCAGCCGCCAGGTGCTCCAAAGTCTTCATAATGACTTCATCGGAAATTACAGTCTTCTTAACCCTAGAGACGCTTCTAGCTTCAAGAGTTTACTTAGAAGCAACTAAAGTAGTCTGAACAAAAGAAGGAAGTGTAATCACTTTTGGAGCAGGAAGAAGAAACATTTGAGGAACCTTCTGAAGTAGAGGTTCAATTATACTAGAGAGTCTTGCATTGAAGTAGAGGTTCAATTATACTAGAGAGTCTTGCATGGAAGTTCCTTTCAACTTCCTTCAGGCACATGAACTCCAACTCTTCAGAGATGAAATATATCTAACTTTTGAAGTTGTTGGTCAAAGCACACACTTAAGAGAAGTTTGCATTAGAAGTGCAAACCTCAAAGAGAGTGTTCCTTCTGGCAGCAACCTTGCTTTCAAAATGAGAAAGCAATTCATCCAGAGGTGTAGGATCAATGTTGGTTTGAGAGAGTGTTTGATCAGAATTGGGACAATATATTATGTATGAGACTACAATAACCTCAACATCTTATTCAATCTGTATGACTAAATCATCAAATTCCTAAAGGTTTGGATTAGGTTCAGATTGTATTTCGGTATCATAGGAAATGACAATGGTTTGGTCAGAAGAATCAGGGGTAGAGGGCTCGTTGTTTCTGGTTCATTCCATGAATTCATCAATGGTAGGTTCATCAATGAGAGGTTGTTAGGGTGAAGTTGGTGTAGTGGAGTGTCCTCAGGAAATGCATGAGCTTTTGGAATAGTTAGGGTTATAGAAGTGGGTATGGAAACGTTAGAGTCAGAAGGATGGATTTATGTATCCAAATGTTTGGGAATAGTGGGAGTAGTTTCAAAAGCAGTATGAGTATTTAAGGTTGGTGGTGTAATAGTTGTGATGGTGTTTGATTTAACGAATGTTCGGTTAGGTATGAGGAGTGTGATATGAACTAATTTCATATATGTGGTGAGTGTCTCAGAAACACTAGAGGATCTATGAGGATGAGTGGTTATAGTTCCAAAAGGAATGTGTGGTGGAGGAGAAGGTTGTGCAGGAATAAATGAAGTAGAGAGAACAAAACTAGCAGAGTTAAAAGGAGTCTTAATCATAGGTGACTTACTATGATTCTTAAAATTAGTCACTTTAGAAGACCTAGAAGCCTCAAAATGGATAGACTTTGCTTCTGGTCTCATTGTGTCTTTCAGAATGTCGAGTCCATAAATCCTAGTAACTTTGGTAAGGGGTCTGGCAGATCCAGAAGGTCCTTCACCAAAAGATTTAGACTTCCTTTTTCTATTCTGAGAGTACATGTTAACTGGATGATCTGAAAGTTCATCATGAGATAACACACCAGGATCAACATCCGATGTCGGGTAGTCAATAATGTACAGTTCTAGAACCTCTATAGATTCTTTCTTTGAGAAGAGAGGATAATCATCCACTGGAATCCTTTTAGAAGCAACAAATTCCTTATCTAGAGGCTCTGAAGGATTAACAACATTTGTAATGAAGGACATGTTCTTCATAGTGTGTCCATTGAAATTATTCCCAATGACAAATTCAACTTCCTTGGCCATTCCTGCATCTATAAGCTTCTTCACCAACTGACTTTCAAACAAGATGTCAAAAATTAACCTACCCATAGGTATCCAATTTCTCATCTTATTAGATCCATTTCTGGTTTCCTTAACCATTTCTCTCAGATACTTCAAGATAATTGAGGGTGAATTTATCTTATCACCACTTGACAGATAGTACAACATGTACTTTTGATTTATGTTAATGTAATCTTGAGAGTTTGAAGAAGGTCTAGGATGAATGCACCTAAGAATAATCTTGAACCAAATCCTAAGATTTTCATGAAGATTATTAGGATTGGAGGAGGGCTTTCCATCCGTGAAGATAATTTCTGAAATCTCTTCCATTTTACACTTCTTGGCAAGCATAGCAAAACATCGCCTCTCAGAACCATCATGACTAAGAAGTGTAGCAATAGACTTCTCATGGATGGAGATCTTGTGACCCAAAAAATATGACGTCACTTGAAGATACATAACATCAGCAAAAACCCAGAATTGCTTTACCAATTTGTCGTAAACTGGTCCTTTGAGACTTTCAAATTAACCTTCCCATCCCTGAGTTCTAACAGTTCCAAATAGATCATACCCATTAGCTTTGAGATTATCAAAATCCACCAATAACTCATAAAGAACCTTTAACTTTTAAATTGGAGTAGAGAGTGTAAGATCTTGAATCCCTTCTAGAACTTTCTCTTGTTGTTGTTGTTGTTGTTGAACTTGTTATGCAGATTGCTGTGAATAAGCCACTGTTGATGAAGAACAAAGGGTTTTAGGGTTGCTAAAAGTTTTAAGCTCAAAGAGAGAAAGTGTATGTTATGATAGTAGTGAAATTGGGTTTAAATAAAAAAAAATCGCAATCATGAAATTTTTTTGAATAGTGAAAAAATATGACAAGGGGGTAAATCATGAAGATTTTACCTAATCTCAAGGTTTGTTCATCCAACGTGTCACATCAGCAGATCATAAATGGCTCAGTTTTCAAAGACAACTATCTTAAAACTGTTCCACTTATCGAGAATGATTGACAACTATTAAATGAAAAACGGTTAAGTATCCATAAAGCAGATTTGTTTAACCAAACAAGTTCTGAATGGATACATATGAACTTATGAAACCTTCTCACTTCAGAAGACTCACACATTCAGAAATACAAACAAATCTCAGAGTCTCATTTGACAATTATGAGAGATTAACATTCTGAGAAAAACATCTTTTTTCATGGACATAAGTCCATTTTCAAAATTTTCAGAATGAAAACAAATCTATCTTCAACAATGGGTTTTGTAAAGATATCAGCCTATTGATGGTTTGTATCAATAAATTTTAGATTTAAAATTCCCTTCTGAATATAGTCACGTATAAAGTGATGTTTTATCTAAATATGTTTTGCTCTAGAATGCAAAATGGGATTCTTAGATAAACAAATAGCATAAGTATTATCACAAATTATAGGAATGTTACTCTCAAATATTTGGAAACTTCTAGCTGAATTTTTATCCAGAGCATTTGAGTGTTGCATCTAGAAGCTGAAATGTATTCAACTTCAGCCGTTGAAAGTGCTATTGTTGATTGCCTTTTGTTGAACCATGAGATCACGTTATCTCCCAGAAACTGACAGCTTCCAGAAGTGCTTTTCCTCTTAAGTTTGTCTCCAACATAATCAGTATCACAATAACCCATTAGCTTGTAGTCTTTAGATTTTCTATAACACAAGCCAAGGTTAATCGTACCATTCAAATACCTGAATATCCTCTTAACAACTGTTAAGTGGGACTCTCTAGGATATGATTGGAAGCGAGCACACAAACAGACACTATACAAAATGTCAGGTCTAGAAGTAATCAAGTATAAGAGGGAATTAATCTTACCTTTGAATACCTTATGTTATACCTTAGCATTTACCTCATCCTTCTCAAGGATACATGTAGGATACATAAGAGCATTGACATCTTGCATTCTGACATGTCAAACTTATTCGTAAGTTCCTTTGTGTACTTTCTTTGATGGATGTACGTTCGTTCTAGACTTTGATTAATCTTAATCCCCAGAAAGAACTTGAGTTCTCCCATCAGACTCGTCTCAAACTCTGCCTGCATTGACTTAGAAAATTCCTTGCATAAAGTAGCATTATCATAACCAAATGTGATATCATCAACATAAATTTAAACAACAAGTATATCATTTTTGAATGATTTAGTAAATAAAATTGTATCAACCTTTCCTCTGGTGAAATCATTTTCTAACAGAAAACTGCTTATTCTTTCATACCATGCTTTAGGAGCTTGTTTCAGACCATACAATGATTTTTTAAGTTTGAAAACAAAATTTGGGTTTGTAGATTTTTCAAAACCAAGGGGTTGGTGTACATACACTTCTTCAGTAATGTAACCATTTAGAAATGCACTCTTAACATCCATCTGATATAAGATGATGTTATGATTAATAGCAAAGGAAATAAAGAGAGAATAGACTCTAACTTGGAAACAAGTGAAAAGTTTCTATATAGTAAATTTCCTCTTGCCGGATATAACCTTGTGCAACCAGTCAAGCCTTGTTTCTTACTACCTCTCGTTGTTTGTTTAACTTGTTTCTAAAGACCCACTTTGTTCCAATAACATGAGTTCATTTGGGTCTTGGCACCAAATCTCATACGTAATTTATTGAGAATTGGTTGAGTTCCTCTTACATAGCCATAATCCATTATGTGTCCATAAGCACTTCATCAATTGATGTAGGCTCTATCCGGGACACCAAATCAGAAGAGTTTCTTCAGAAGGTTTGAATGAGGATCTAGTTCTGATAGATTCATATTTATCTCCCAGAATCAATTCTTCAGAATGTGAATATCTTTATATGTGACTTCTCAGAGGAGTCTGAGGTTCAAAAACTTATGGTTTAGGAGCTTTAGAGTCTTTTTCTTCAAAAAAAAATGGTTTCTGAAGTCTTTCCTTCAGAACCTAAATAAGTGATTTCCAGATCTGCAAATTTCTCAACTAGCTTTGACTTTTCAGAGTCAAGCTTATCTTCGAATCTGACATGGATTGATTCTTCAATAATCCGTGTCTCAGTGTTATATACTATATAGCCTTTTGAGCATTCAGAGTATCCTTACATGTTGCACTTTTGTACCTTAGAATCAAACTTGCTCAAATTCTCCTTAGTGTTCAACATAAAACAAGAACATCCAAAAGGATGAAAATATGAAATGTTGGGCTTTATATTCTTCCATAACTCATAGGGAGTATTACCCAAAATAGGTCTTATAGAGATATTGTTCTAAATATAACACATTGTGTTGATTGCCTTTGCCCAAAAGTGCTTAGCCACATTAGTCTCGTTAGTCATGGTTTTGGTCATATCTTGTAGAGTCTTATTCTTCCACTCTACAACTCCATTTGTTATGGATTTCTATGGCAGGAGAAATCATGGGAAATTCCATTTGCATCAAAGAGTTTTTCAAAATATTTGTTTTCAAATTCTCTACCATGATCACTATTGACTTTTACAATTCTGAGATCCTTCTCGTTTTGCACTTTGGAGCAGAAGTTAGAAATCACAGAATGTGACTCATCCTTGTATCTAAGAAATTTCACCCACGTCCATCTACTGTAGTCATTAATAATGACTAGTCCATACTTCTTACGATTGACAGAGGGAGTTTTCACTGGTCCAAACAAGTCAATATGAAGAAGCTCCAATGGTATGGAGGTTGAAACACCATTTTTAGCTTTGAAAGAATTTTTAGAAAACTTTCCTTTCTGACATGCTTCGCAAAGAGAATTTGAAGTAAACTTTGGATTTGGTAGGCCTCTGACTAAATTAAACTTGTTTAGCTGAGAAATCCTCCTTATACTAACATGGCCCAATCGTCTATGCCACATCCATTTCTCTTCATTCACAGACATAAGACATTTTACATTTTGATTTTTCAAATATGAAAGTCTTATCTTGTAAATGGCGTTCTTCCTCTTTCCATTGAAAAAAACTGAGCCATCCTTTTGACTGATAGCTTTACAGGACTTTTGATTGAAAATAATGTCATAACCATAGTCACTTGATTGACGTATGGACAGAAGGTTATGCATTAATCCTTCAACTAAAAGAACATTAGTAATGGAAGGGAGAGTAATGTTACCTACTGTTTCGAAGCCAATGATCTTTCCTTTTTGATCACCTCTGAAATTGATGACGCCTTCAGGATTAAGTTCTAGGCTTTGGAACTTATGACTTCTTTCCGTTATGTGCCGCAAGCATCCAGAGTCCAGGTACCATGATTGGTGTCTCAACTCCACTACTAAGGATATCTACAACATATACTATCTTGTCCTTAGGTACCCATAACTTTCTGGGTCCTTTTGAATTAGTCTTTCCAGAGTTCTTAGCAAACTTGGGTTTATGTGTAGGATATTTATACATGAATGCATGATTGAAACGAGAATGAGGTTTTGCTTTAGCCTTAGGTTACCTTTAGGAACAACACCATTTTCTTTCCCAGAAGGGACAAAATGGGCCCGAAGAGTATTTGGTTTCTCATCTTTTCCAGAATCAGATTCTTCATAAGAATCATAACCAATACCCTTTGTTCCATTTCTGCTAATGTCATAAATCATGGAAGCCATTAAGCTTCTATTCAGACTTTTAGCAAGAAATTTATGGAAATACTTATCATATTTCCTTATCATATCACCAGAACATGTAGAGGCTTTTGAAAGACTTTTCTTCTCAGATTTGAGACTCTTGCTTTGAGGCACATAGTTGTTGTTTTTCAAAATAAGATTTTCTTCACTCAAACTTGAAAAATCTTTCTGAAGCTTACAATATGCTTCTGATTAAGATACATGAATATTTTTCAGATCCTTGTATTTGTATAGAAGCTTCTGATACTTGTCCAGTACTTTTGATAAACTAGAGAGTTCAACAAATACCTCTTTAAAATATGACTCAGATTCTGATTAAATCGTCTCAGTAGGAGCTTTAGTGCATGCCACCAGTGCCACGTTAGCCTGCTCTTCCTCAGAGTCATCTTTTGAGGACTCTGAATCATCACATGTTGCCATCAAACCCTTATTCTTTCCTCTGAAGTTCTTCTTAAGTGTGTCTTTCTTTAACTTGGGACATTCATTCTTGAAATGGCTTGGCTCCTTGCATTCAAAGCATATGAGTTATTTACCAGCTTCAACTTTCTTAAATCCAGAAGTAGACTAAGAACGACCACATTTCCTTTTTTGTCCTCTGAATTTGCCTTGCCTTTTCTTCCAGATTTGATTGACACGTCTATAGAGAAGACACAACTCATAATCTTCTTCTAATTTCTCTTCAGAATCTTCATCTGTTTCATCTTAGAGAGATTTTGTCTTCTCAAATCTTCCTGAAGACTTTAGAGCAACATATTTTCTATTTCTCTTGGGCTCATCTTCCTCAAACTCAATCTCATTACTTCTTAAAAAATTAACCAATTCTTCAAGAGAAGTGTTGTTCAGATCCTTTGATTACTTCAGAGCAGTTACCATAGGTCTCCAACACTTAGGTAAACTTCTGATGATCTTCTTAACATGATTTGTAGTAGAATAACTTTTTTCCATAACCTTAAGTCCTGCAACAAGAGTTTGAAACCTTAAGAACATATTCTCAACAGTTTCCTCGCCCTCCATCTTGAACTCTTTGTATTTTTGAATCAAGGCAAGAGCCTTTATTTCTTTGACTTGCGTGTTCCCTTCACGCGTCATCCTCAAAGAATTAAATACTGATTTTTCATTATCTCTATTGGTGATCTTTTCATACTCAATGTATGAAATAACGTCTAGCAAGATGGTTCTTGCTTTGTGATGATTCTAATAATCTTTCTTCTGTTGATCTATCATCACTCTTCTTTCAACTTTATTTCCACTTGCATCTACTGGGTGTACGTAGCCATCAACTACCATATCCCATAGATCAACATCATGACCTAGAAAGAAGATCTCTATTATATCCTTCCAATAATCAAATTTATCTCCATCAAAAATAGGAGGTTTAGCATTATAATGATCTCTATCATTTGTTTGAGCAACTGGTGGTGGAAGGGCAGCCATTGTGTTTCACACTGGATCTTTATCTTACATTCTTAGGTGTTTAATAATATTATCAAGAGTGTTTGATAATATTATCAAGACCAGAATCGGAACTCAGATGCCAATTGAAGGTGGTAAGAAACACAAGAAAGAGGGGGGGGGGGGTTGAATTGGGTTTCTAAACATGAAAGATTTTTCAAAACCAACTCAATAAAACAATAACACGAATAAGAAAAATAACAGGGCAATTTTTATTCTAGTTTGTTCTTAACGAAGCTACCTCTATTCCACCTTACCAATGTGACTTTCCCTTCTCAACAAGGACTTAATCCACTATAACCGAAACTGATTACAGACACCCTAATGATAAACCGTCTTTATCTTCTTAAGTCTATCTGACTAAAACCTAGTCACTCAAGGAAACCACTCAAACAAACGATATTTACAAAAATGTGTTTACAAGAGTTGCTTCTAAGAAAGAAAATTAACACAAGTTTAATACAGTGGATTTCTAACACAATAACGAGCAAAAACTCTATGCGCATTTACAAAAACTATACACAGAAAAATATATACTTCAACAAAAGTGTGTGTATGAGTAATAGTGTGAGCGTTAACAACTTCTTCCAATCTTTCAAGTATCTTTTTTATAAGCAGTTAAAAGATCCGTCGGAGGGTAGAATTGGAATAGCAAATTGCAGTTGTCTCCTTTCATAACAATTTTAATATAGGAGGCAAAATGGTACAATAATATTGTCCTTAGCCTAAAAAATCAGTGTAGCGGATGGAAGGATGATCTTGTACTGTGTACTAATTTCCTGACACAAAACCTTTTAATTTTATCTTCTAATCTTCATAGGCTTATGATGAAATAATGTTGAAACATGCTTAGAAGGATCAAGAGACTAGTTGAGAGAATCTTCAGAACCTCGATCTTTAGAGTCTTGACACAGTTTCATAGAACCTGGTCTTTAGAGTCTTCAGATCTTATTCTTCAGAATCTTCAGAACTTAAGTGCAAAATCTTGAAGGCTGACAATCCTTCAGAGTCATAGTCAGAAGCTTTAACACAAACATTCATTAGAACCATTGTCTAAGAGCTTTCTAGAACTTAATAACATCTTGTAAAACACTTGTATCTTTTTAGAGTCAGAGTGCGTTGATTTCAGAATCTGATTACACCACATATCAAAGCTCCAGAGTCAGAACCTTAGCAAAAGCCACACACATGATAAAAACCATTAATGTACAAAGTTATTCTCTAAGAAACAATGTATTGTTATCATCAGTACTAAAGGTCAGATGCAAAACCAAATCTTGTTCTTACAAGTTGAAGGTAGTCAATGGAAGATGAAGAAATAACAACAAGCAACTGTCTATTTACAATACTTTTTTGCACTCTTACTGATTCATTACATAATACTTGTGTTACACTCTTACTAATATTTCACCAACATCATTTTAAGGCATGGATCCATAAGTATTTCACACGTATCTCTGGATGGGAATATGTTGAAGACTATTTTGAGGAATTTCCACGTGTCTTCTTGATTATCCTACTTATGGGTAACTCGACAATCGAGTCGTTCAAAAATACACTTGACTGCATCCTTCTGAATGATATCTTTTACACGATGTACAGTGAGCACCATCAACATAGCCCTTGGAGCTGATATCTGGGTACTCTTGATGGTTGACTTGTGGGTATTGACTTATGTACCCACATCTACCTAGGCGAGTACTGCGACAGTTTGAGTATTTACATGGTATACCCAGAGACCCCATAATTATTGCTTCTGCCATAATCCTCTGCAAATATGTTAATGTGATACTTGCGAACTACCATGAGCATCTGGTGCCAGAGGATGTACGTAATGTTTTATCTCCTCACCCATGGTGTACATTATATTGTTACATCGAATGGTTTAATAGAGTGTCTCATCTTTACGTGACACTAGATGCAAAAGGAGATCCCTTTGGTCAGCTCATCAGGAGATAGTAGAAGAAGAATAGGAAAAGGTGGACCATGCAGTGAATGTATTGTCTTTATGTCACCATATTAAGGATATTAGGAGAGAGACCATAATTAGAGGTGTGTTTCAAGAAATCACTCCTAAGATGATAACTCTACAAGAAATTTTAGCAGATGCACAACATACGTTATAGTATATGAGGCAAAGGAGGAACAAAAGCATTAGATGTACCCAATAGTGATATTTTAATTTATATTTTGATATTAACATTTTGAAAATTTGTATGGTTCGTTGTATTTTACGAACGACAGATGTATGTGAAATTCTAGTAATATACATTCGATGTCACACTGGATGTTATGACATCCAATTCTACGCAGACAAGAATGATGCAGAACGTAAATGTAAAGGACAGTAAATAACACAGACAATTGTTTACCCAGTTCGGTGACAAACACACCTACGTCTGGGGGCTACCAAGCCAGGGAGGAAATCCACTATAAGTAGTATTAATTCAGGACTTAAACCAACTGTTTAATCCTATCACTTAAGACCTACCCAATGCAATTTCAATCTTAAACTAAGACCAGAGTTCCTACTCACTCCCCCTCAATCACCACAGTGATTACAACCTTTAATTAGTTTAAAGTCAATGGAGAAGTTATACTTCAAACAACTCTTGATTGTGCTTAACAGCTTTAACCAAGAAACACAACACTCACGCTTAAAAGTTTAGAGTGACACAACACTTACAACTCAATGAACACCCTAGTACAATGCAATCACCTAGGTGATAATTGCTTGGCTCACAAGTTAAACCTAATACAAGACACAAATAAAAACAGCCGTGAAATATGATGATATAATAAATGCTTCACACTTCAAAACCCTGAATTGCTGAAAGTAGGATTGCCATCCTTTTATAATGCAGCACTTGGGCCTTGTACTTGTATTTCCTAAAATTAAGGTTAAGCAAGTTAACCTAATTTCCACATATTAGGGTGCTAACAAATAGGCTATTTGTTAGGTCTATTAATTGTAGCTCAGTTGTTAGTTTCCTGGATTTTAGCTCAGCTGTTAGATTCCTGAAAAATAGCCTGAGAAAAATACTGAAACAGAAAAACTAACTAGCCTACACTTTAGCATATGCTGTCAGGACTGAATGTCATAACATTCAGTTTGACGTCCAGAACATAGGCCATATGCTAGGTCTGTTATTCTCCTGAAAAACAGACTGAAATAAATAGAGTTCACAGCAGCGGAAAACACACATCCAAGCAGAGATATAACTTAGCTAATACATTCAGCACACATAGAAGTTAAAAAAACTTCAAACAGCAGCAACACAAGTAGATAGCAAACAACAACCCACTCATCAGACATAGAAGTTAAACATCAAGCTGCAGCATAATCTCTGGATTAGAGGACCTTCAACTTCAAATAGATCTGTTGTCCTGGGGTACAGGTGTTACTCCCCCTTTTTGTCAAAAATGTTGCCAAAACAACACTTAATATTACAGACCAACAGCAAAAAACACACCCAATCAGCAAAAACACAATCTTGATTTTACTTCACAGTTTCAATCAAGACGACACACTCTTGATCTTGCTTCACAGCTTTGATCAAGTAGACACACATTCTTGCTTCACAGCAGGTACACCCACATCAGATGCCATGACTTAGTGTATGACATCTTGAAACACTCCTGCATGTTCTGGTACTCCAACAGGTACATAGGGTGTCTCATATGAAGATATCCCCCTAACATCTTGTTAACACACTTGTTGCAAGAGAAATAACTATGATCTGTTGACCAGTCAGAGCACACTTTCAATTGTTTAATAGTTTGAAATATTAAACAATACATTCCTAACATCCTTAGTTGCTATAATTCCTCAGAAAGGCATATTCCCAATTTTCCCCTTAAATTTTCAAACTGAGTAGCATCCAAAGCCTTTGTAAATATGTCAGCAAGTTGTAGTTCAGTTGCTACATGTTCCAGGGTAATCACTTTGTCTTCCACCAGATCTATGATGAAGTGATGTCTAATGTCAATATGTTTGGTCATGCTGTGTTGGATAGGATTCTTTGAAATATTGATGGCACTGAGATTGTCACAGAATAATGTCATGACATTCTGAGAGACATTATACTCAGTCAGCATCTGTTTCATCTATACCAGTTGGGAACAACTGCTTCCAGCTGCTATGTACTCAGCCTCTGCAGTGGACAATGATACACAGTTCTGTTTCTTGCTGAACCACGATATGAGATTGTTTCCCAAGAAGAAACATCCTCCTGATGTGCTTTTTCTATCATCAGCACTCCCATCCCAATCAACATCACAATACCCAGATAAGACAGGCTCAGAGCCATGAGAGTATAGCATACCATAGTCACAAGTCCCATTGATATACTTGAGAATTCTCTTGACTTGATTTAAGTGACTCACTTTGGGTTCTGCTTGGTATCTAGCACACACACCAACTGCATAGGCAATATCAGGTCTACTGGCAGTTAGATATAGTAGACTACCTATCATGCTTCTATACAAGCATTGATCAACACTAGAACCTCCTTCATCTTTAGTTAATTTTAAATGAGTAGGTGCAGGAGTTCTTTTGTGACTAGCATTATCCATACCAAACTTCTTAACTATGTTCTTGGCATATTTGCTTTGGGAGAGAAACATAGAATCCTCCATTTGGTTAACTTGCAGTCCAAGAAAATAAGTCAATTCCCCAACCAAACTCATTTCAAATTCAGATTGCATATGGTTAACAAAATGTTTCACCATTTTATCTGATATTCCACCAAAGACAATATCATCCACATAAATTTGGGCAATCATGATTTTGCCATCTTCATTCTTCACAAACAAAGTCTTATCTATCCCTCCTTTTCTGTATCCATTAGAAGTTAGAAATTCAGTCAACCTCTCATAGCAAGCTCTAGGAGCTTGCTTCAACCCATACAAAGTTTTCCTCAACTTGTACACATGTTTTGGTAGGTTAGGATCACAGAACCCTTTAGGTTGTTCCACATAGACTTCTTCATTCAAGTAGCCATTTAGAAAGGCACTCTTCACATCCATTTGGAACAATTTGAACTTTAGAATGCAGGCAACACCTAATAGCAATCTTATTGATTCAAGCCTTGCAACAGGTGCAAAAGTCTCATCAAAATCAACCCCTTCAACTTGAGTATATCCTTGTGCCACTAGTCTTTCTTTATTCCTAGTGATTACTCCTTTCTCATCAGACTTGTTCTTGTAAATCCACTTGGTACCAATGATGTTAGTCCCTTCAGGTCGTGGAACTAACTCCCAAACTTCATTCCTTTTAAACTGCTCCAGTTCATCTTGCATAGAATTGATCCAATATTCATCAGTCAGGGCTTCTTTCACATTTTTTGGTTCAACCTTGGATACAAAACAGGAATTTGAGCTATTCTCCCTTGATCTGGTAGTCACACCACTATTGGGATCCCCTATGATAAGATCCTTAGGGTGGTCTTTCTGAATTCTGATAGAAGGCACCTTGTTGGATGCATCTACCTCAAATTCAGGAGGAGTATCCTGTACCTCTTCAGTGTTGATTGGAATGTCTGTTGAAGTCTCAAGGAATGTTCCAACATCTTCTATGACATTGGATCCTTCATCTTTATCATCCACAATCACATTTATGGATTCCATCAGAACATTGGTTCTGGAGTTGAAAACTCTGTAAGCTCTGCTGTTAGTAGAGTATCCCAGGAATATACCCTCATCACATTTGGGGTCCATTTTCCTCCTCTGTTCACGATCTGTGAGAATGTAACATTTGCTTCCAAAGATATGAAATTACTTCAAAGTAGGTTTTCTACCTTTCCATATTTCATACAGAGTGGAAGAGGTTCCCTTTCTCAAGGTAACTCTATTGTGAACATAGCAAGTTGTATTCATAGCTTCAGCCCAAAAGTGCATAGGAAGCTTCTTTGCATGAATCATAGCTCTAGCAGATTCTTGAATAGTTCTGTTTTTCCTTTCAACTATTCCATTTTGCTGAGGAGTAATAGGTGAGGAAAACTCATGACTTATCCCTTCAGATGAACAGAACTCGTCAAACTTGGAATTTTTAAACTCCGTCCCATGGTCACTCCTAATTCGGATAACACAACTATCCTTTTCCCTTTGGAGTCTGATGCACAGATCTTTGAAGACATCAAATGCATCTGATTTTTCTCTGATGAAGCTTATCCATGTGTATCTGGAATGGTCATCAACAATCACATAAGCATATCTCTTCCCACCAAGACTTTCAACCTGCATAGGTCCCATTAAGTCCATGTGCAAAAGTTCCAGAGTTTTGGATGTTGTAGGATGTCCCAGCTTAGGATGTGACATCTTGGTTTGCTTGCCAACCTGGCATTCTCCACAGACTCTTCCTTCATTAATAAGCAGCTTTGGGATTCCTCTAACTGCTTCCTTGGATATGATCTTTTTCATTCCTCTTAAATAAAGATGTCCAAGTCGTCTATGCCACAGCTTCACCTCCTGTTCTTCCTTGGTTGAGGAGCAAATTGAGGAGTAGTTTGAGACTTTAGGTTCCCATAGATAGCAGTTATCTTTGGATCTGGATCCTCTCATAACTTCCTGATTATCTCCATTCGTCACAACATATAATTCCTTAGTGAACTGAACATAGAAACCTTGATCACATAGCTGGCTTATGCTGATGAGATTCGCAGTTAGTCCTTTTACTAACATCACATTATTCAGTTTTGGAACTCCAAAACTGTCCAGCTTACCAACACCTTTGATTTTTCCTTTAGCACCATCACCAAAGGTCACATAACTGGTAGTATGAGGTTGTATATCCACCAATAAGTTCTCCATACCAGTCATATGTCTTGAGCAGCCACTATCAAAATACCAGTCTTCTCTAGTAGATGCCCTTAGAGTTGTGTGAGCTAATCTAGCAACCCATTGTTGTTTCTTGATGGGGGCATTATGCTTAGATGCCTTCTGCTTAGGTATGATTTGAGGGGTCTGGTTAGGATAACCATGCAACCTGTAACAGAAAGGTTTTATGTGACCAAATCTACCACAGTAGTGACATCTCCATCTTTGAAATTTCTTCTTCTGATGGTTAATCCTCCTGTTTCCCCGATGTTGTGACATTGGTTGTGACTTCTGCTTGATTTTCTGAACTTCAGCCTTTGAGCTTTTGTGTTAAGTTGAGGATTTCTTAGCAAAGCCTAAACCATACATGCTTCCTGATTTATGTCCCACCTTTAGAATCTCTTCCAAAGTATCAGTTCCTTTATTCAGCATTCTGATGGATTTTGTCATTTGATCTAGCTTAGAGGTCAGCAAGATTATCTCACCATTTAGACCATCTATGACTGTCAGATGCTTCTTCTTCTCAGCTTCCAGCTCCTTGATGAGTGTCTTATGCTTTTCTCCTTGTATACACACTTCTGCACTTTTGACACATAGCTCTTTATATGAAGCAGCAAGTTCATCAAAGGTAAGTTCATCTCCACTTGAGTCATCATCAGAGGCACAGACACTCGTTAGTGCAGTGACATGTTTAGCAGATTCTCCTTCAGATTCACTCTCAGAGTCTCCTTCAGACCAGGTGACAGATAGTCCCTTCTTTTGCATCTTGAGGTACGTAGGACATTCAGCTCTAATGTGTCCCAAACCTTCACATCCATGACACTGGATTCCCTTGCCTTGGTTGAACTTTTCTTCAGATGTTGATCTTTTACTGAAGTCAGACGAAATGTTCTTGACATTTGGTCTCCCTTTTTGATCAATCTTCTTTATGAACTTGTTGAGCTGTCTTCCAAGCATGGCTATAGCTTCTGATATGCTTTCATCACCTCCAATACTTCCTTCTTTTGAATCCTCTTCAGTATTTGATATGAAAGCTATGCTTTTGTTTTTCTTTTCAACATTCTCACACAGGCCCATTTCAAAGGTTTGGAGAGAGCCAATAAGCTCATCAACCTTCATGTTGCATATATCTTGAGCCTCTTCTATAGCAGTAACCTTCATGGAAAATCTCTTGGGAAATGATCTGAGAATCTTTCTCACAAGTTTTTCTTCAGACATTTTCTCTCCTAAGCCACCAGAAGTGTTGGAAATTTCAAGAATATTCATGTGGAAGTCATGAATAGTCTCATCCTCTTTCATCCTCAGATTTTCAAACTTGGTAGTCAGCATCTGAAGTTTAGACATCCTCACCTTGGAGGTACCTTCATGAGTTGTTTTGAGAGTATCCCAAACTTCTTTAGCCAGCTCACAGTGATGCACAAGTCTGAAGATGTTCTTATTTATCCCATTGAACAGTGCACTCAAGGCCTTAGAGTTTCCAAGGGCTAATGCCTCTTGCTCTTTGTCCCACTCTTCTTCAGGAACTTGCATAATGATTCCATCTTTACCTGTCTTCGTTGGATGTTCCCATCCTTTGTTGACAGCTCTCCAGACCTTGCTATCCAGAGACCTCAAGAAGGCTATCATACGAGGTTTCCAGTCATCATAGTTAGAACCATCCAGCATGGGTGGTCTATTTGAGAATCTTACATCCTTGTGCATGGTACTAGAAAGTAACGTCCCTAGATCTCACCCAGAAATTAACAGGCAGGGTGCCTGCTCTGATGCCAATTGAAATTCTAGTAATAGACTTTCGATGTCACACTGGATGTTATGACATCCAATTCTGCGCAGACAAGAATGATGCAGAACGTAAATGTAAAGGACAACAAATAACACAGACAATTGTTTACCCAGTTCGGTGACAAACACACCTACGTCTGGGGGCTACCAAGCCAGGGAGGAAATCCACTATAAGTAGTATTAATTCAGGACTTAAACCAACTGTTTAATCCTATCACTTAAGACCTACCCAATGCAATTTCAATCTTAAACTAAGACCAGAGTTCCTACTCACTCCCCCTCAATCACCACAGTGATTACAACCTTTAATTAGTTTAAAGTCAATGGCGAAGTTATACTTCAAACAACTCTTGATTGTGCTTAACAACTTTAACCAAGAAACACAGCACTCACGCTTAAAAGCTTAGAGTAACACAACACTTACAACTCAATGAACACCCTAGTCCAATGCAATCACCTAGGTGATAATTGCTTGGCTCACAAGTTAAACCTAATACAAGACACAAATAAAAACAGCCGTGAAATATGATGATATAATAAATGCTTCACGCTTCAAAACCCTGAATTGCTGAAAGTAGGATTGCCATCCTTTTATAATGCAGCACTTGGACCTTGTACTTGTATTTCCTAAAATTAAGGTTAAGCAAGTTAACATAATTTCCACATATTAGGGTGCTAACAAATAGGCTATTTGTTAGGTCTATTAATTGTAGCTCAATTGTTGGTTTCCTGGATTTTAGCTCAGCTGTTAGATTCCTGAAAAATAGTCTGAGAAAAATACTGAAACAGAAAAACTAACTAGCCTACACTTTAGCATATGCTGTCAGGAATGAATGTCATAACATTCAGTTTGACGTCCAGAACATAGGCCATGTGCTAGGTCTGTTATTCTCCTGAAAAACAGACTGAAATAAATACTGAACTGTAACAGAAAGACCAACCAGTCTATAATTCAGTATCTGCTATCAGAGATAAATGTCATAACATTCAGTTTGACATTTAGACAATTGGCCATATGACAGGTCTGTTATTCTCCTGAAAAACAGACTGAAATAAATACTGAGCTATAACAGAAAAACCAATTATTCTATAGTTCAGTATCTGTTGTCATGGATGAATGTCATAACATCCAGTTTGACATTCAGTAAATCTTGTATTAGATAATCCTGCAGCATACTACTCAAGCATGTCATGACATCAGTCAAGACATCAGAGTACAATTAGTGTTTTAACACAAAATGCAGCCAATCAAAAACATCTACAGTATGGCTTACCAACATTTTGTTTAACTTATAATGCATGGTTTAATGTTATGAGTGATGTGTAAGGTTTATTCTGGGAATGATTTAATGATATTTTGTGTGACTTATTAACGAATGATTTATAATGTTATGACTTAATGTTATAGAAATTTCTTCTGAGTTACTCTCAAGGAGCGTAAATATTGTCATTGGGTTGGTCCAGAGATTGGAATCTGAATTTCAATAGGATATATACAGAGATTAGAATTCAAACATATTTTTAGAAATAATAAGGTGCATCCGAATTTCAATAATTAGATGGTGCATAAAGATAGTTTTGAGTTTACACAAGATGTATGATCGTGAACACCACCCAATTTTTAAACCCTAATTTCATTTGTCAATATACAATAATATTTCTTGAGCCATTTTCACCTTTATCTTAGTGCCCCCCTTGTACAATATGCCACATTTGTCTTGCAACATTCATGTCTAATTGAAAAACAAATTAGACCTTCCAAAACGCACATAATCAAATGAAGGAAGATGGAAGAAGTTACCGCAACACAAAATCACACAAGTGAGAAGAAAATCTTGTTGATGTGCTAGACTGGATTATTTTCTAAAACCTCCCCCAATTCACATGTTCCTCCGATTATTTTCAAAACGCTTCCCATTATTTATCTTTGAATCAAGACTATTTTCAATCAACGTATTGTATTTACTGGACATTGACACCATAAAAAATAATAATAAAAGTGTTAACTTAAAAATTCAAGATCGTCAACTATATTTGATTTGCAAACTTTATTAAATAAGGAAGTAAAGAATAGAAACAAGAAACACTTTCAAATCAACAAAGCAAAATTAAACTAGTAATATTCCTAAGGCTGTTTCAAAACCATATTCAGAAACATGTAAACAAATTAATTTTCATCTAAATTTTCAAAAGCCCATGGAGCCTCTTGACGGAGTTTGGCTTCTTCCTCAGGCTCGAAATCGTTTTCGACATTGAAGAATTCACGCACAAACTCCACACTCTTGTTCTTAATATGATCCGCAAGGGTACGAGCTAGCAAATCAAGAAGGCTCTTTATGTTTAGATAATTTGCAGCAACGATGAGAAGTTTCATGTCCTCGCCGCTCAATTTCTTGGTGAATTCAACATCAAACTTGTCTTTTGCATCTTCGTTCTCTTCTTCTGAGACGTGTTTCTTGCAGTACTCAATGATCATAGCAAGATGCTGACTGGTCACATTGGCTAGAGGAATTGTTGCAATGTCTTCTGAATCATCCATGAATGATTGTATAGTTTTCATCTCTTTCACAACATTGATTTCAACCTCAAAAAGAACATCATCACATGTTTTTAATGTGACTGTATGTGTTTCTTGTGATTTTTGTTCAGCCATAGTTATCAAAAGAGAGCGAGGATGTTGAGAGAGAAAAGTGAAAAGTAAGAGATAACGGGGTGATGAATTTATAGAGGAAACAATTAGGTTTAAATATTTGAATTTTTTTTACAATAAATCAAATTATAATCTTTTAAGATAATTTCTGTTTTTGTTTTTGATTGATTTTATTTAGAGATTTATATTGAATGATACCGATTACTTTAGGATGTTTTTTTTAATCTTTTAAGATTTTTAATTTAATTTTTTATTTTAATTCAATTTTTTTACCTCAACTAATTTAAAGTTGATTTAAAATTTAACTTAGGATTATATCATTTTTTTGTGATTTAAATTTAAATTTATAATTTAAATATTAAATTAAATTATTTTATTCATAAAATATATTATAGTATATATTAAAGAGATTAAGCAAATAGTAAATTGGAGGGAAAACTAACCAAAACTTAGTATAATTTTTATATATTATTATAGATAAGTGCTGATAAAATATTTTTTTTGAGAAAAAAATAAACTGTGATTTTATTTTAAATTTTGTTTAATTATTAGGGTAATGTTAACTTGTGCATAAAGGACATATGTTAAGAAATTCATAAATAAAAAATTTATTTTGAAAAAATAAATAAAATTATTGATTATAAGTTTTTAATAAATTTAATACATAATTTTCAAAAATTTATTTCTTTATTTATCTCTTAACTTGTGTACTTGGGGCACAAGTTAACATTACTCTAATTATTAATATAAAATCAACTTTTTGTGTTTAATTGCTTATTATCATTGTGCGCATTCATTTCCGGCGGTGATATAAAACAAACAACTTAATATGAACTGTATCACTTAATATTATTAAAAAGTTAGTTATGCTTTTATAGAGGAAAAAAATCACGTTAAATAAATTCACGATTAATTTGTTTTTCTGGTATAAATATACGCATACTTATGGATAAGTATTAAATTATCTTTTTGGTATAAATAATTTTTTTCTTGTATAAATATACGCATATTAAATAGTTTTTATGGCATAAATAATATGCACTTTTTATGGATGTAATTCTTAAATGTATTTATTGATTTGATAGAGATTAATATATGACTCCTCAAATCTCTTATTTATAGATTTTTAAATAAAAAATATTTCTAGAAATATTTATATGAGGTGATTTGATTGCATACGCTATTGAAATTAAAAATATATACATGTCAATCTCGGTTTCTTAATTTCCTAGTAATACAATTATACAAATATTTTGATTAGAGTTTCATGGTTACGCATTAATAGTAAAATCTCCATTCAATATAAATCCAAATTAATTTACATGTCTCGGCAACTTTAGAAAATATATATATATATATATATATATATATATATATATATATATATATATATATATATATATATATATATATATATATATATATATATATATATATATATATATATAAAAAGATGCTTCTAAATTTTTTAAAATATCCTTATAATATATAAAAATACATCTTCGGACGTATCTAACATCATCTTTATAATTTCTGAAAGCAACTCTATTTTGAATAAAAAATTGTCTGAAGAAGCATCTATGTATGGTATTGGGATGTATAGAAGATGCATCTTCAAAATACTGAATTGTGATTTCTTGTATCGAAGCAGGTTGCTCGACAGAAACAAAGAAGTATCGAATCACCTAGTGTGTTGAGTTGTAATAGTATGTCGAAGTGTCGAAACACGTTGTTTCAAACATGATTTCGACTTAGGCTTATTTTTAGTAGTGTTAGTTATTTTAGACTTTTATAGTTTTGGGCTTTGACTTAAGGAGTAAGTTAACCTAAATATATAAATAGAGGGAGTAACCCTTATCCTTGTAATAGAGAAGTAATAACATTGTATTCACAGAATTTTGCAGTTGCAAAGTGAATAAAGAAGTTTTCCACATATTATGGACAAAGAGAAACTCTGCAGAAAATATTCTTCTTCTCCATCGTTTTTTCTTTTCTTTCTCAATTATTCTTTTCTTTTCATTGTCATTGTGTGGGTGACAATAATCTTGTTCATCAAGATTGATAGAAATTCTCCATAGATTGTGGTGGATTTCCAATATCTGGTATTAAGAGCTCCGGTTTAAACGATTCGTGGGAAGAAAATCACAATGGCAATGAATAATCCAAACGGGCATTTTCCAGAAAATCTTCTGATTCTCAAGAACAACAATTATGAGAATTGGTGCAAGCAGATAAATGTTGTGTTCTATTATCAAGATCTTTGAGATCTTGTGAAGGAAGGAGTAACAACGCTTGCAGAAAACGCGACGAATCAAGAAAGGGTTGCACATAGAGAATTTAAAAAGAAAGATTATTAAGCTCTCTTTATAATCCATCAATGTGTTTATTCAGATAACTTTGAAAAGGTTAGTGATGCAGAGTCAGTGAAAGAAGCATGGGAAATTCTGGAGAAGTTGTTTGGAGGTGGGGAGAAGGTGAAAGAGGTGAGGTTACAAACTCATAAAAGGATGTATGAATTACTTCAAATGGAAGACAATGAATATATAACTGATTTCTTCACTAAGGTTACGAAACCGGTGAATCAAATCAAAGTATGTGGAGAAGTGTTGACATCAAGATCTGTTGTTGGAAAGATCTTGAGGTCGTTGACTCCAAAGTTCGACCACGTGGTAGTAGCCATAGAAGAGTCGAAAGATTTTTCAAAACTGACAAAGGAAGAGCTTCAAGGGACGCTTGAATCTCATGAACAAAGAATGGCTGAAAGAGCTGCAGGAAAGTCGAAGAGTGATATGGCTTTGCAGATGCAATCAACAAAAGAAAGGAAAGGTAAAGGAAGGTGGAATAGGAAACAAAGGCAGAGGAGGCTATAGCAATTTGACTGGTCGAAATCAGCAAGAAGCAAACTAGTTGAATCAGAGAAAACCCTGGAACCAAGGCAACCAAAGAGATGGTGTTGTAGGTAGAGGAAGAGGTGGTGGTCAAAAGCCAGACAATAGTCACATTCAGTGTTACAATTGTCATAAGCATGGTCACTATTCTAGTGATTATCCAAAAAAGCAGAAGAATCAAGAAACTTATGCAAAGTTGGCGAAATATGAAGAAGAAGAGATGTTGTTGATGGTTACAACGAGAGATGAAGAGAGACTCAAGGATCAGTGGTACTTGGACTCAGGATGCTCATCAGACAGGTCTAGAAGGAAAGATTGGTTTCTCAACATAAAACCCTCGATGAAGAACATGGTGAAATTTTCAAATGACAACACTCTAGCAGTTGAAGGTGTTGGTGATGTTCTGATTATGAGGAAAAATGGCAAGACGTCAGTAATCTCAAATGTGTTGTACATACCAGCCATGAAGAGCAATTTGCTCAACATAGGGAAGTTAGTCGAAAAGAACTACAAGGTATCAATCAAAGACAAGATGATGAGAGTTCTCGACTCAAATGGAAGGTTGATCTTGAAGGCTCAAATGTCTCAGAATAGAACCTCAAAGATTAAGATTAATGTGATTGAGCATAAGTGCCTTGGAACGGAAACCAACATAGATGAATGAATATGTCATTATAGACTTGTGTATCTCAATTTCAAAGACATCTGAGATTTGAAGAGAAGAAATATGGTTTCAGGATTACCAGAAATCGACATTTCAAACGAAGTGTGTGAAGAATGTGTGTAGGCGAAGTAGCACAAGAACAACTTCAGTAAGGATGCAGGAAGCAGGTTAAAGGAAATTCTTGAAGTCATATACTTTGATGTATGTGGTCATATCCAGGTGGATTCGATTGGAGGTAACAAATTGTTTGTTAATTTCATAGATGATTTCAGTCGAAAATTATGGACTTACCTGATCAAGAAGAAAAGATAAGTGATCGAGGTATTTGCCAAGTTTAAATCTATGGTCGAAAGACAAAGCGGTCGAAATATCAAGATTCCGAGGATTGATGGTGGTGGATAATATGTGTCGAAAGACTTCGATGCATTATGTGTGAAAGAAGGGATTATGCATGAGGTGGTGCCACCCTACACTTCACAACAGAATGGAGTCCCATAAAGGAAGAATAGAATCATCATGAATATGGTGAGAAATATCTTGAAAGGAAAGCATTTACCCAAAGAATTATGGGGAGAATCTGGGTCGACTGCAACATATATCCTAAACAGATGTCTGACGAAGAAACTTGAAGGAATCACGCCATAAGAATGTTAGTCTGGTGTCAAGCCTAGCTTGAGTCATTTGAATGTGTTTGGATCTATATCACACAGACATGTGCCAAATCAGTTGATAAAAAAACTTGATGACAAGTCGAGTCAGATAATCCTGATAGGATATCATTTGACTGGAGGATACAAGTTGTTCGACCTAGTGAACAAGCAAGTGATGATCAGCAGGGACATGATCATAAATGAGCTTAAGGAATGGTATTGGAATTAGAATGTTAAGAAGGATTCAGTGAGAATCTTATGTGATGGACCAACTAGTGAAGTCGAAAGAGAAGTTCGACAAGGAGTCAGAGGTGAAGCAGGCCCAAGAAGACCTCAAAGAACAAGACACGTGATTGCAAGGTTTCAAGAATGTGTGATTACATCAAATGATGTAGTCAATGAAGAAGGTGGGATGGTACACTGTGCTTTCTACACAGATGTTGGGCTAGTCAATGCAACTGAGGCATTGAAAGATTTGAAGTGGGTGAAAGCAATGAACGAAGAACTGAAGTCAATCGAAGTCAACAACACTTGTTCACTTGTTGAATTACCTCAAGACAAGAACGCAATCGATGTGAAGTAGGTATACAAGGTGATGTTGAATCCTAGAGGATAAGTGACTCAATACAAGGCGAGACTTGTGGCAAAATGATTTCTTCAGAAAGAAGGAATCGACTTCGATGAAGTTTTTATTGGTGTAAGTCCTAGAGGACAATACTTTTGGTACTTGTATCGAATTATTTATTAATAATAAAAGGCTTTTTCTTCATTATGTTTGTTTAATAAAGTCTCTAGAATAGCTAGTCCGTTTAATGTATCAAGTGTGACTTAATCATGAGATCCCATTAAACATAAGGACATTATTCTTAAAGTATCCGTAGTCGAGCTTTGTTGTGAAGTGGGATAACATTAAAGCATTAAGACTATCATGGATAACGAGTTATCAAGTCTTAAACATAAGTATGAATATTGAGAGTAATATTTATACTGGATTGATCCGCTATGAGAATACTATATAGAATGTTATGCTAAGTGTCATAAGTTATATTCATGGTGATAATGGTGTACACCACCCTTTGACCTGAAACCACTATGTACCCTAGATATAGAGTTGAGTGCCTTATTGTTGATCAAACATTATCCGTAACTGGATGACTATAAAGACAGTTGATGGGTACTCCACAAAGCATGTTGAGGGACATGAGTGACCTAGATGGAATTTACCCATCCTGCATAACAGGATAAATGTCTATGGGCCCAATATTGAACTGGACAAGGATGACACGGTCTATGCCTTGTGTTCAATATAGACATAAGGGAAAAAGGGTAATTATACACATAAGTATTATCACAAAAGGATTTGTTATATCACATGACATTTTCGTGTCTTGGGTAGCAGTGATGTGTTATTAGATACCGCTCACTGTTTATTATGTTAAATAGTGATTTAATATAATTGCTAATGTCGCGAAAACCTACAGGGTCACACACAAAAGGATGGATTGATGAGAGATAGAGTAACTAAGGAGCACCGTAAGGTACGATGCACTTAAGTGAATTGTAGAATATCGTAAGGTACGGTGTACTTAAGTAGAATATGAAATATGGTAAGACACCACACGCTTAAGTGATTTTGGTATATCATAAGATATGGGCCACATACACTTAAGTGGGCTTTTTAGCTTGCAGCCCACACAAGTGGTTCTATAAATAAAACCCTTATGCAGAAGCATTTGTGCATTTGCAATTTTGTTTCTCTCTCTCTCACACACACACACACTCAAAGCCTTCATTCGTAGCAGCTAGCACTGAGATTGAAGGAATCTGTTCGTGTGGACTGAGTAGAGGCGTTGTCACCATTCAACTTTCGTGATCGCTCTATAGATCTGCATGAAAGGTTTCAATCGCCACAAGAGGTAACGATTCTATCACTGATCATGCCCATTCGTAAGGATCACTAAAGGAGAATTTTTTTAAATTCCGCTGCATTTTGGATCGCTCTTCTCCTTCAGTGGTATCAGAGTCACTTAGGAAACTATGCATCTGATAGCTGTTTATTTTCTGTATTTTCTGTATTAATACGATCAAAAGACAGAATGACTCAAAGAATAAACGAGTAATTAAATTTGGCATCATGTGTGTATAATTTGGATGATTGATGTTGACTATGCTTAGGAGTCCGATGTTAGTATGGTGAAGCAACAATACATCGCTCGTCCATAGGTTACATAATTGAGATCAATCAAGTTATATATATGATAAGTAATCCTGATGCAAAATACGGTATATATGATATATTGTTTTTGTTTCGTTCATTCAAACACTTAATGGTTGTTTTCCTTTGAGCAATCAATGGTCATTTGCTTCTTGATCCGACATTAGTATGGTGAAGCAATGACGTGTTGATCAATCTTACTGAATTAACAATCGAGGTGTGTTTTTTACGGTCTAAAATTGGTGCATTAGGGTTCATGACGGCACAAGGGTTGTGCTGTCAAAGAGTTGTGCGATTAGAGTTGTGATTACGCAAGAGTTGTGCTTTAAAGTATCAAGTGTTGATGCGAAAAACGACGTCGATTTCAAATGAATTGTTCATTAAAATTTTGCGTCGGGCAACCAAAACCCCCGGCTAACTATGCGTAGTGTGATTGGTCGCCGAAATTTAATTTGGTTTTAATTAGTTAACATAATTTAAATTAATACTAATAATGTATTTATTATTATTGTCTTGTGGTGATCGATTATGGCCTTAGTTTTCCTTTATTTTGTTTTGGGATTTTAAAATACGACATGCGTGTCGTGCCTCTCTTTTAACCTCTTAATGTAACTTCTTTTCTCATCTCACTCCCTCGTGTGTAAAATGAGTTTATTTTATGTAATGTAATATTATGAAGAAATAGAAGAATACAATATCAAAGGAGGACAACCTTGAAGATCTTTCTTGGAGAAGCTTAGATCGTTATTAGGTTAGCTTAGGTTCTCTCATTGGCTTGGGAGAACAATTGCGCTAGGGGCCCTAATTGTTTCATTATGTATGTTGATGCATGTGAATGTATGTTGATGCATGTGAGAGACGATTTATATGATAAATAAGCCGGTGAGATCAGAATAATTGCAAATTCCCTCAAATTAAATATTAAGTTTATGCTTTCCAAGTTTTAGCACTCATCAAGACTAGTATCGAATAATGTAGGTTTCGCCTACGCGAGGTGCATATTCTGTATTAGTAAGGTGCGATGGGATAATTGTAATATCCAATTGCTAAAACAATGGGTCAAACTTAACTAAACAAATTATAATAAGATTATATATGTTTAGAAGCAAGAGTTGGAAATGATCCATGTGATGGATTGGAATAAGGAGTTATTCACCCAACTAAAATATTCGAGAGTTATATTAGATACAATTGGAAGGAGTTCCTACCTAAATATTCTAGTTTTGTGTAATCTGCCTACGCGGACTTAAAACAAAGTGAAATGTGGATCTCGACCCACTAGAAAATCTTCCAACGGGATTTTCCGAATCAAATGGCGAGGGTAATTTATTTCGAGTAAAATAGTGGGAGCATATTTAATTAAAGGCCTAATTAAATATGTTATTGATACTTATATTTTCATTATTTTTATGTAGATTACCATGACAACAAACACCTCTAACAACATTTTGCGATCAATCCTTGACAAGGAAAAATTGTCTGGGACAAATTTTCTGGATTGACACCGAAATCTGAGGATTATCCTCAAACACGATAGAAAGTTGTATGTCTTGGAGAAACCTGTTTCTAAAGAGGAACCTCCTAGTTATGCATCTAAGGAAGAAAGAGGTACTTATAAGAAGCATGTCGATGATGCCAATGAAACCGCTTTCCTCATGCTAGCTACCATGAACTCAGAGTTGCAAAAGAAACATGAGAACATGGCAATGTTCTATATGATCGAACACCTGAAGATGTTCTATCAAGAGCAAGCAAGGCATGAAAGGTTTGAAGTTTCAAAAGCCCTTTTTCAAGGCAAGTTAGCCGAGGGAGCCCCTGTAGGTCCCCATGTGCTCAAGATGATTGGATATGTGGAGAACCTTAAGAGGTTGGGTTTTCCCCTCGGAAAGGAACTTGCGACTGATTTGATCTTGCAATCGTTTTCAGATAGATTCAGTCAATTTGTCCTTAATTTCAATATGAATGATATGGACAAATCTCTTCCTGAACTACTAGCCATGTTAAGAACTACTGAGCAGAATCTGAAGTCAAAAGGGAAGTCCATTCTGATGATCGGAAATGGAAAGAAACAGAACAAAAGACCCACCAAGCAGGGTGATAAAGGGAAAGACGAGGAAGTTACAAAAACCAAACCCACTGCTCCTGCTTTGAAGCCTAGTGGAGGCATAGTAAAGGAAGGCACCTGCTTCCATTGCGGTAAGACCGGACACTGGAAGAAAAACCGCCCAAAGTACCTGAAAGATAAGAAGAAAGGAGTAAAGACTTCAACTTCAGGTATTTTTGTTATTGAAATTAATTTATCTACTTCTGCATCATGGGTATTAGATACTGGATGTGGTTCTCACATTTGTACCAATGTGCAGGGACTAAAAAGGAGTAGAGATTTAGCAAAAGGTGAAGTTGATCCTACGAGTTAGAAATGGAGCAAAGGTTGCTGCTTTAGCCGTAGGAACTTAGGTATTGACTTTACCTAGTGTCGCAACCCGAAGAATACGGAGGTGCGAAAAAACAACCGGCGAGAAAGAAATGACAGAAGAGTCGCCACCGTGCGTTATTTATCCCAAAGGAGGGAAAGGAAACGCTCGAAGTAAACCTGGAGAAAGGAAAGGAAAAGACAAGGTCTCGCAACCAAATCTTGGGTTCGGGAGTCGATTATGCGAAGGGAAGGTATTAGCACCCCTACGCATCCGTAGTACTCTACGGGATCCACTCTTGTTGTTCTTGTCTAAAGGGTGTACGTTTATCTAATGTACTATTTACTAAAAGAAAGGGTCAAAGAAAATGACTCGCACGGATGTCGCATCCACTGCATACGTATCTCATCTGAATATGAGAATCAGAGTCTTCGTAGCTCGGCTACCTAGGGGTTAAGGATAAGTGTGCTCGCTAAGACATCGTGTCTTATGCCTACGTATCTCATCGGGAATGAGAATCAGAGCCAAACGTAGTTCAAACTAACTACGGGATTAAGGGTCTCGATTGCAACTAGGGCAAGAGAAAAGGAAAATCTCGATCGCAACGAGGGCGAAAGAAAACAAGGGTTAGTTGTTAGTTATTAGTCAAACTCGGCAAGACATCGCATCTTGTGCCTACGTATCTCATCTGAACATGAGAATCAGAGTTGCCGTAGTTCGGCTCACGCACGCCGAAACAAAACACAAAAGGCAAACATGGAACCCGAATGCCAATCACTGGACTTACATCAGCATCTGAACCAAAACACACACAAAAGGGCAAACATGGAGCCCGACTGCCAATCACTGGACTTACATCAGCATCCGAACCAAAACACACACAAAAGGGCAAACGTGGAGCCCGACTGCCAATCACTGGACTTACATCAGCATCCGAACCAAACACACACAAAGGGGCAAACGTGGAGCCCGACTGCCAATCACTGGACTTACATCAGCATCCGAACCCAACAAAACCACACTGGAACCCGAATGCCACTTGATGGACTTACATCAGCTTCCAAGCACACAACAACCAAACAAGTTAATAGGGAGTCGGGAACTCGAGCCTATAACTGTCAAGCACACACAAAAAAGGGAAAAGTGCCCGGAGAGGTCTCGCACGACCTCCTGCCTACATACCTCGTCTGGAACAAGGATCAGGGCGATGTAGTTCCCCTACATAGGGGTTGCCATCTGAACATGGACTTACAAAGGAGGACACCAGTTGTGTCAAAGGAGAGTGGGCGATGTGTTCACATCCTAGCAGTAGGTGTCGCAGCTCGCTGAATCGAGTCTTAGGCAGTTACCTCTTTGCAATAGAACGGACTACATGCCACAAGATCGGAGACGCTCGGAAAGGTCTAAAAGAAATGGGGAAGCTCTGCCCTAAAGTTGTCATGCAATGTGTACTTAAGTGTTAGGATTTACAAATGGGAATATCTACCTAATGTTAGCATGCAAAAGGGTATGGGAATACTACCTATGTTATCATACAAAGGGTTCTACCTAATGGGTGCTACCTAATCGGAACAAGAATCGACGAATGGAGCAAGGAGAGGAATGGGGTAAAGGTAGATGGCGATGCATGAAGCAATCGACTTACAAGGTTGATGGCGATGCATAAAGCAATCGGCTTACAAAAGGGGTGGATGAATACGTGCTGGTTCTGTTAGGTTTTGAAAAATGATTACTCGACGTTGGATCGAGGTTTTGATCTTGTTTTGAAATGGTTATCGGGTGTTCATTTTAATTCTTGTATTAACAGGTGAATAAAGAATGAAAGAGTAAATTTTATACATTTCATGGGAGAGGGGTACATTTGTTATGAATGGGGGTTGTCATGGCAATCAAACAATATAAGTATATGCCTCATACATCATACAAGTAGGCAACAGTTAATCAAACAAGTAAGATATAAACAAGTATATAATCAAATCAAATAATCAAAGAATGAAATGAATTAGCATTAAATAATGTATGAGTGTAGGTGCGAAGGAACCGACTCATTGTAAGGAAGCCCAAGAGTAAGCTATGTGAGGTCGATGGCGATGCTTAAAAAGCAATCGACTTACAAGGGTGTAAAAAAGGGGCTCGATGTTAAATCGAGAAAAATATGATTTTTTTTTATAATTTTTTTAAAAAATGGTTTTTGAACTATGCATTACTAACAAATGAAATTATAATAAACATAAAAAAGGATATTAACAAAATACTAAAAGAATAAAAAATGCTAAAAGAAAAATAATATAACTAAAAGAAATAAAATGCTAAATAACACCACTCATGAGTATTGAACCCACCCCACTCAAGAAAATGCACACTGCCCTTCTCCACCAGACCACTCAACAATATTTGCTACTAAGATACTATCATAAATATATGAACTGGGCTAACAGATTTAAAACAAAATAAAAAAAACAAAATAAACATTTTTATGGTTTTTTATTATCTCTGTTAAAAACAAATTAAGCTAAATAAAAAATAATAATAAAAAATAAATAAATAATAATAATAAAAGAAAATAAGAACATATAAACATTTTCTGATTTTTTATTAAAAAGAACAAAATAAATTAAATAGTAAAAAAGAAATAATTAAAAATCAAGAAAAGCAAAAAAAAAAGAAAAAGAAATGGAAACAGCAAGAAGCATCGTCTTCCTCACTCCCTCTCACCTTGCGAACTCAAACTTAGCTAGCAATGGCGAACTCGCACTTCTCGTCCCTCTTATGACATCAACCGAAACCCTCTCACGCTCTCCAACTCAGTGAATCGAACTCTCTCAACTCTCACAAGTATTTCAGACAATAAGCATATGAGAAAGATAGGGAGAAAGAAACCTTACAAAATGTCGCAGTGGTGGCGGTGTAGGATGCGAAGAAACTGGCCTCCGGGTAAACGAATTTGGGACTTTAGGTTTTCCTGCTTCAGATTTTTGCCTCCAGCCTCTCTGTGAACAGTGGCCGCCTCTCACCTTTTGAAATTAGGGTTTTCTTCTTTTTTTCCCCCTCATGAACAGTGGCCTCCTATTATATATCTCTCATCTCCTCAGCTCTCTGCTCTGTTTCCTGCTGTGTTGCTGAGCTTCCTCAGAGTAGTGGGAAGTACCTGTACAGAGGGTGCTTTGAGTTTTTGTCCTCACCCCAGCTTGGTGGTCCCTCTCCCAATTCCTCTTCATTTCCAACTTCATTGTTGGTAAGAAACACTTCACCACTGTGAATTTTTGAATTTTTGAAAATGTTTTAATTACACCTCAACTAACTGTGTGCTAAACCAATGTTGCAGGGCCTATTCGACCACCATATTGTTAACTTTGCTTCACTATGGTATGCCTTTGCCGAATTGAAATTGGTTCGCTGGAATAGCCTTGGTGAGCTGCTCCAGAATCTTTCCGTGCAGGTCGGTAGTGTTTCAACATTGTTGTTGCTGCTGGTGACGGAGATAAGAGTGCATGTCATCAATCATAGAGTGTCGGCATTGGATGTTACAAAGGTTCCACTTGGGGGAGATATATTCCTGTCCATTGCACTGTCAACTGTCCAGGAAAACTGTTGTAGTTAGCAGCAAACCGGTCAACAGCCCGAAGCAAAATATAAATTCCCATAGCAATGCTGTAATCCTCGTCTGTTAAGTACTTCTGTAACTCCGGTAGGTTTGGAGAATTAAACTCATCTTCAATCAGGCGATATCTGCAAACTTTGAGTTTTCTTGCATTTTTACAGAAGCTTTTAACTGTTGTCCTTGGAATGCTGTTTGGATCTCGACCAATCTTCTTCAAAGTATTTCTCGCCACTCTTTCTATTGCAAGGATGTCAGCCTCAGCCTTAGCCTGATATATATTCTGTAAATTCACATATTGTTCAGTGGAAGAAGTCATATATTTTCTGCATGTAAATCCCCAATGAGCTGGCCTAAAACTGTATCCCTCAGTTAAGTCAAAGTTCTGTTACATGATCATGTAAATTGCAGGGATGTTACCATCATCACATGCTACACAAAAATGACTTCAAACTTGGTACAAGGATTGTTTTCCAAGTGACCCCTGAAATCAACATCCCCATCGAACGCGAACGTATAAAGAGCCTGCCTTTGTGTCAAACCCGCAGGGTGTATTCGGTAAATCTTTAATTCATCGCCACCTTTTAGAACTTCCGGTCTTTCAGACTTCCATACAGGAACATGATTCAGGGATGTGAATTTCGCAAGAACAGCAGACTTTAAGGCCTCCAAAGTTAAATTGCCGGATCTCAAGTAAATGGACTTCATCTCAAATCTCCCCCTTTCTCTCACATAGATATGATATACAGTTTCTGACCCTCGAGTGCACTTGCAAGGGCGTTTCTTGAGGGTCGGGCTTTTTTTCTTCCTTCTCTCTACTCGATGTGGCCAAGTGAATGCAAAGGCGGCAAGATGAATGTACAGCTGCCATATCCACAAGGGCCTTGAAGGAATCAGATGGGCCATCAATCTTCCACCTAATTGATTGATTATATGCTTCCGGGTTTTCTGATAAGTATCTCATGGTCTTGGCAATGGACTCGGCACCCTTTAGCTCTTTAATATGTAAAACTGAACCAGGAGAAGGAGCAAAATCTTGAATATTTGGAGCACCAACAACCACAGGGATAGTTCCAGCCACAAGGGATTGGAAGAATTTTCAGTAACATAATCCTCCTCGTTAGAATTTTCAAACGCTAAGCTAAATTTGTAGTGCTTCAGAGTTTCCACTTTGTTCACTCTTCCATCATGGTTCCTATGACAACCACCGTAAGAGTCAATGGAGATGTTTGTTCTTTCAAGGGCCTCAAGAGCTTGCAACCGGAAATTCCGAGCACCGCAGTTGGAAATGAACGCAGCTGCAAGAGCTCTTTTCAGTTTTTGGCTTTACCGGTGCCATGATGTTATACTCGGCCCAGGAAAAATATCCAACAGGAACATCAGATGATAGACTAGTTGCCATTACAATGTTATATCCCTTCCGTCGTGCCATGGCAAGATTGTTCTCTGGATAGTAGTGTGCAGATTCCATTGACCGTAGAACACATTCCGTTCCAGCTTGTTGAGGTAAACCAAATGTAGCATCAGGTCTCTGGTTCCCATTTAACCCAAACTTACATCCCATGACGTCCACTCCTGTTCAGCACCAGAAACAAAAACAGGTTCCTTAACAAAGTCCCTTAAATATGTAACAGCATCCTCTCTCTCCAACCATTCTTCACAGGTTTCATTCCTTGATTCCAAATTTCTATCACCAACCACCATCTCTAACCCCAAATCACCACTATCACCAACCACAAGAATCCACCGACCTCGATAATCTCCATTGCATGATAACGTGGCATTGCGGAGAACAAGTGATGTGCCACATGAGTGTCTGTAATATTGTGGAAGACTTTGTTCAGGATTCCGTAATTCCTGTCCACAGTTGCTAAAGCTCCTCTCAACCAGTCCTACTCCGAGGAATCGTAATGTGGCAACGCAGGGTGAGTATGCTGCAAAAATGTGATCAACACCAAGAATCCATTGACTACGAGCAGTGGAACTCCGTAAACATACACACCCATGCAAGACTTTTGGCCAATGCAAGATGATAAAGCCCGAAGCATACTGCAAGTATTTCCGTATCTGATACATAAATTTAAACGCGTTCACGATCTGAGTAAATGGGACCATGTGGGTTAAAGTGGCAAGCAAACCCTTTACTGCACCACCTAGATGCTTCTGATAAAGCGACAAACCATGTTGCTAGCAGACAGCGCTTCCAATGCTTGAGTGACTGTCAGTTGGATTGCATCATCATTGGAACTCAAAAGCCGTATTAATTGATTTACCGCACCAGCCTTCTTGAATGCAATATGCATATGGCAATTGACTCTGCAGCTCTTAGTATTGCTAAACTTATCTTTCAGTACTAAACGAGCAAACCCGTCAATCCAATGTAAAAGTGTATGACGCGGCTGGTTATCCGAATATTCAGAATGAGATGTCGTTTCTCCCATTTCTATGGCCCCAGTACGAACAAGGAATTGCTGTTGTGACTGTCCAATCACTGCATTGGCTTTTGCTTCACCTATGATAGCATTATTATCAACATTCAATCCGTCGAGTACTTCTGCTGCACCACATCTAGAAAGTTTATTCAAGTAACTTCGAGTCATCAAAACCACTGTCTCGCGGTAAGATTTCTCAAAACCTAAACTGGCCATTCGAGATACGGCATCTAGAAGTCGGAGTCTCAATAAACTAGGAGCTGAAGCGTCCCCCTCTCCTAGGCTTTCTATGAAAAGGAGGTAATATCACATCTACCAGCTCGGATTTGTTGACTGCGGCACTTAGTTCAGCAAACAGGCGTATAACATTTAGCTGTACAAAAGGAAATGCAGGTTTGTCTTGGTCACCATAATCATTTCGTTCGCGTATGCTTGTAGCTAACCCCATGATGTATGTGTCTACAGGCTGTGAATAAGCATGTCTAGGTTGCTGCTGCTGATCCGGCATTTTGTTTCTGCAATGCCTTGGATAACGGTGGTTTTCTTTGATCTTCTAATAGTATCAGTTACAATGTTCTACCACCTAAAAGTTGGATGAATAGTTGAGGTTTGATGCAGTTTGGATTTAGAAGCTCGTGCTGGATTTCACTGTCGCTACGACTTTTCGAATATGTTGTTCTGAACCGCGTCGACTCCATACGGCATGGCTGCGTTGCCGTTTCCTTGGATGCTTGGTTTGTGTTTGGATTGCATTTGCCGTTGGAGTTGGCTCATGTGTTTGCAACATTTGTTGCTTGTTGAGTCTTGGTGAATCCCTATGCTGTTAGGATACAGCGGAAGCAACTAATCCCTGTTATGAATATTGGTTGACCTGCATTGTTGTGACTTATCAACCATGTTGGTGCCGAACTAAGCTTGTTATCCCTCTTGTCATTACTGCAGGAACGAAGAAAAATTCTTCTTGAAAAAGCAGGCAACTCCTTTTCTTGCCGGTTAATTTTCGCAAACAGACTTCTGTCCAATACACATTATACCAGCAAAAGCGATTTTCGCCATCACTTGGGTAACCTTAGCAATACCGACAGATCCAGGTGCAGGAACAGGTCCATGAGTTTTATGATTAGCTACTTCGACAGCATGCCTCTGGCCAGGGGAGTCTGTATTTGCTTTTACCCTAGGAGTTGCACGTTCATTCTCACACATCAACTGTAGATGCAACATTGATTCTTGCACCAAAGCAACAATTTATTTAGAACCAGGTTACCACTGGTGGTGGGAATTTGGACCACTCCTAGGAACAAACATATCGATGCCTTTCATTGGTACTTGTCCATGGATTTAGAGACCCTCCCATCATGCCAAATTTGACGGAAAACGGTACTGCATCCAGCACGCGCAATATTCACGATGGATTTCTATTCCGAAGTAAAATGCTTTTGGCACATCAAAATGGCCATGGGCTGAACGTATGATTGCATGGTTGTAATGGCTTTATGTATGTTTTATGATTTGAATGTGTAATTTGACTTGGTTTAATGGTTGAATTAGAATGGAATAGGTAAATGAACAAGTTAAAATTGAATTGATTTTTTTGTATTTTGTCTTGTAAATGGATATTCAATGGAAAATTATGGGTGAATTTAGGGTTTAATGGATTTGGGTTGACTTTGGTCAAAGTTGACCAAAAAGTCAACTGTTGACCAAAGTCAACAATTGGTCAAAAGTGTCAATTTGTTTATTTTTCTTGTATGGAATCACATGTACTGGTTTAAAATGGATGAAATGGATTTGAATGGTTTGAAAAAAATGATTGGAGATTGTTTTCACAATTGGCTTGAATGTTCGACTCTTGAGAAGAAAATAACTTGACTGATAATGTGTATGAACAAAACCATGAAATAAGACCATAAGGTTATAGTATCCATGAACCAATAACATGACTGGCAAGTGGTTAGAAACACAAGAAACTTGGTTGTTCAGATGACCCAGACCATAGAGGTATCCACAATCACAACCATGACTTTGGATCAAAAACAAACCTCATGTAAAACCAAAGTTAGGTTAGGCCAAGCATGCCAATCAAAACATAAAAAATTCAGGAGCAAAATCAGGGTATGACAGTTGCCCCTATTTAAGCGTCTTCAACTAGAGAATATGAAGCAGGATGCTCTTCACATGATCGTAGTGGGAGATGGTTAAATACTATGAAGACCCGGATTTTGATCATGAATCCCTATGAAACAATGCCTGTCAGCATCGTCAAAGAAGCAATCTCAAAAGAAGAATCCATCTGGTACGGTGAAAATCGGTCTGAGTACCGAAACAGGAAGTTGACCTGAATACCAAAATAAATGGTAACACAGGAATACCCATGGCCTGAACGCCGCACTAAGCATCGGAATATGAGAGTAGCAATGTTGGTCTGATCACCGGAAATCTGGTCTGAACACCACTTTGATCTGGATATCGGGAACTGGCCTGAACGCCACTTCGGTCTGGATACCGGAAACTTCTTCGATCTGAAAATCGGGAAAGACTGGCTTGAATGCCACTTCGGTCTGGATACCGGGAAAACTGGCCTGAATGCCACTTCGGTCTGAATACCGGGAACTTCTTCGATCTGAAAATCGGGAAAGACTGGCTTGAATGCCACCTCGGTCTGGATACCGGGAAAACTGGCCTGAATGCCACTTCGGTCTGGATATCGGGAACTGGTCTGAACACCACAAGTTCTTCGTCCTGACTGTTGAGAACTTCTTCGATCTGGAAATCGGAAACCTGGCCTGAACGCCACTTCGGTCTGGATACCGGGAACTGGCCTGAATGCCACTTCGGTCTGGATACCGGGAAAATTGGCCTGAATGCCACAAGTTCTTCGTCCTGACTGTTGAGAACTTCTTCGATCTGGAAATCGGAAACCTGGCCTGAACGCCACTTCGGTCTAGATACCGAGAACTGGCCTGAATGCCACTTCGGTCTGGATACCGGGAAAACTGGCCTGAATGCCACTTCGGTCTGGATACCGGAAACCTGGCCTGAACGCCACTTCGGTCTGGATATCGGGAACTGGCCTGAACGCCACTTCGGTCTGGATACCGGAAACTTCTTCGATCTGAAAATCGGGAAAGACTGGCTTGAATGCCACTTCGGTCTGGATACCGGGAAAACTGGTCTGAACACCACAAGTTCTTCGTCCTGACTGTTGAGAACTTCTTCGATCTGGAAATCGGGAAAACTGGCCGGAATGCCGCATTGGTCTGACTACCGCCTCGGTCTGAACACCGCCTCGGTCTGAACACCGGAAAACTGGTCTGAATACCACCTCGGTCTGAATACCGGAATACTGGTCTGAATACCACCTCGGTTTGAATACCGGAAAACTCTTCATGTCTATCATCATCGGCGAAGATAACAAAAGAGTGATACGTGAGCCGGCACGCATGCCAAAGACCTATGCTGGGGATAACAATCGAAAGATTGACCAAAGAGTGCATGAGATATATTATCTATAGCCGTCAAAACGTAGATAATACACTCGCATGGAAGATTATCCATAACCGGGTTGCAGGTTGTTAAATGGATAAACGACCGAAAAGAAAAGCAACGGGGTACCAGACTAGGTATGCAAAAGATGACCGATCAAAAGAGGATAAAGTTGTTAACTCGGAGCAAATACCCAAAAGGAAGGGGAAGACCCACTGGGGACAATACTGCTTGATCAGGGCAAGTATCCAAAGGGGACAAGACTATCAATACCACAAAGAGGGGATTACATCTACCGGTTAGTAGGCAGAAAACCACGGAAAAGTAATCAGTCATTGATAGGATGAGCACACAGGGTTAACTCTGCCAATGGGATGAAAGTGGGATTTTACAACTACCAGCTAGTAGGTAGAAAACCACAAAGATAGGACTTACAACTACCGGTTTGTAGGTAGAAGCCACAAACAGCATGAACCACAAAGGTTACCTCTGCTAGGGGGTGAAAGTGGGATTTTACAACTACCAGCTTGTAGGTAGAAAACCACAAAGATAGGACTTACAACTACCGGTTTGTAGGTAGAAGCCACCAAGCGAATCTACTGTGAGACAGAGTGAGAAAAAAGGATTTACAACTACCGGGTAGTGGGTAGAAGACCGCGAAATCCGCCAACAATCAGAATGAACCACAATGGTTACCTCTGCTAGGGGTTGAAAATGGGATTTTACAACTACCAGTTAGTAGGTAGAAAACCACAGAAATAGGACTTACAACTACCGGTTTGTAGGTAGAAGCCCAAAATTCCGCTGAGGATGAGATGAATGAGTGTCGGTTAGTGGGCAACCATTCATTTATGCCCCAGAGAAGTACAAAAGACTGCGAACAAGAAAGCCAATTTAGGATCGCTCCAGAAAGGCAACCTGAATCAAGACTCATCCTAATGAGGAAAGAACTCAATAGGGAAAACCCATCCCGTTAGGGAGGGAACAGAAACAACCGTCATCCACGAGGAGATAACTCAGTGGGGAGCGTAGAAGGAAATGGTAGACACTTTCTGCTTAAGGGGTAGACTCTACATGGAGAGATCAGACACACCCACTTCTGCTAAGGGAATGGACCTAAGCTTGCAAGATGCTGCCAACTTCGGGGAGTAACACTGCTGGGGATACCCACTCAACTAAGGAGTCACTTGTTGGGAAAGCACCAACCTCTCAACCATGCTGATGAACCCAATTCTGAAGCCGATCCAATGGCGCGAAGCTAAACTCTTTCCAACAAACCAAACTCGGCTGGTCACCACGGCCTAGGGCTAATGGACATGATTGCAATGTTGATGCATGAGTTTTTTTGTTTTACACAATGCCCCATGATCATGGAAATGCTATGCACTAATGATGCAATATGATATGCTTATCTAAATGATGAATGCATAAACACACGTCTCCTCCAGAGACAACACCGGGGAACTCCAGGAACTGTGCTGAGGATCTTATAATCACGTCAACTTCCACCCTGGTGGGGAAAGACAAACCTTGCTGGGGATGCACTCCATCGAACCCGAACTGCTTGGAGATTGCCCTACTAGGGGAGGCAACCCATTCTTATCTCTACTGGGGATGATTTTCTCCGAACCCGATCCGCTTGGGGATCTCACTGAGGGAAAACCATCAACACAGACCCTACTGGGAAGGCAGTAACCTTCAGGCTCACTAAGGAGACACTGATCTCAAATCTGTTAGGGAGGATCTACTGGAGAGATCTAAAAATGTATGATGAATGCTGACAAACAGACGTGCTCAACACACAGGTCCGGGAATCAACCATCCGGTACCACTCTTCCGGAGGGAAAACCAAAGTCACCAGAGAGACGCGAAAATCCACTGGAGACTGGGATATCAGGGAGCAACACCATCCTGCAGGGGAGGAAGGCCACCAGAGGTTTCCGGAGGGATCGTCAGTCATAACCGGAGAAAAGAGTTCAACATACTGGCGGACGCGTCACAACAACTCGTGCTGGAAATCAGAGATACTCAGAAGCAACCAGATCTCTGATGAAGATAGATAGGCCTTAATAAAGCTCCTCATGCTAACAACTCCGCTGGGGATCTATCTGAGGACATGATGGAGTACTGGATGTCAATCCACCAAATACTGAATCTTCCAAGAATAGCACCCATGCTGGGGGAGGGAGGAAGACTGCTCTGCTGGAGAGAGGAAAGTTGAAGTCTTCAATAAATGCTCTGCCTATGACTGCCCCACAAAAAGCGTCCAAACAGCAAACTTGCTAGGGATGCCCCACAATAGGGCTCAAACAACACTCTACTGGGGATGCCCCACTATAGGTGCTAATAGGGACTTGGAAGAAAAAAAACTGCACTGCCGGGGACATGAAGATGAACAACTTCAACCAACACTACACTGGGCAATCTCGCTGAGGAGAAACCATGAGAGGTTCTACAGGGAAAAGATACAGTCATGCTCGAGATACGAACAATTGTCTTACCTGTTGGTAATCATACCGCCCTTGGGAGAGCACTGTGGGTCTCCTAAGTATCCTTCCATCATTGTGAATATTCACTTAGTTTGAGAACAATTTTGAAAAATTTATTTATTTTGAAAAACAATGATACTTTATCAATTAAAACATGCAAAACGTTTGTTGAGTTGAAACAAATAAGAGTGCAAATAATTGGATAAAAGCTCAAATTGATGTGATGGAATGGTAGTCTGCAAAGGGCGAGACTCCATAGATCTGTACAAGTTTGAAATCGGTGATATATATTGGAGAGGGCTACATTGAACATAATGACCCTTACTCTACCATTCTGAATTTCGATGTATTCAGAGCTTCAGTCGACGACGCATCGAGGATTCCTGACGGATGACAGATATAGAACACAGTCTTGTCAAGATGCAGTTACTTGCCAAATCCCTAATTTTTGCCTAGATTGCCCCAGTGTGAGGTGCTCAATCTAGCGGGATACGAATTCTTTTTTTTTTTCAATGTCTCTAACTTTTGCCTGGATCGCCCTTTCGGGTTTTCAATCCACCGAGACGCTCCTTTTTGCCTAAGTTGCCCTTTGGGGTGTTCGACTTAGCGAGCTTTTTGTTCTTTTTTTGTTTTTTTGCGAAGTATTTCTTGACTGCATCGGGAATTCACAGGACGAGTGAACTTCTTCATCCATTGCTGTAAGTCTCAGAGCACCGCCTGAAAAGACTCTCTTGACAACCTATGGGCATTCATAGCTTAGGGTTCACTTGCCCCTGGAATCGGGTACGAAAGACAAGACTTTCTTGAGCACAGGGTCCCTCGGAACACACGAGGCTTGACCTTCTTATAGCGTGCTTTCGTCACTCTCCGCTGATATAACTGACCATGACACATGGCAGTTAATCTCTTCTTTTCGATCGAATTCAGCATCAGTCAACTTGGGACTTTGAGGGTGCTATTTTTTCTTTTGTTTCTTTCTTTCTTTCTTTTGATTCTGATTTCTTTTGATTTTGCACCCTCTTCTTTCTTTGTATTTTCTTTTTCTTTTTCTTTTATGCCCCAGTTGGCTGTTCTGCTGATTCTCGAGATACAGTTGAGTGATCTTCTTTTCTTGCTCAAGAAGTCGGAAAATCTCGTCAGAAATCCCTTCAACATCATCTTCTTCCGCTTCGAATACAGGGAATTCACAATTGGGAGATGACGTCAGATCATTGTGTTCAATGGGTTTAAGAAACAACCTGCATAATGATTTTGATATGAAAAGCTTTTTGGAAATCAAATAAGACAATCGTTATGCAGATGAAAAGATTGTTTTTATTCCTGTTTTTAAGGTTTTTTGTGATCACCACTTTCATGCAAAAAACGAAAAGGGAAAACAAATGGAAAAACAAATGTTTTAACATGAATTTATTTGAATGAAAATATCATTGCACAAAATGTTGCCAACAATGTCATCACTTCTCCTTTTGGCATGGGAGAAGGGTTTTTTTTAAAAAAAGTGATTATTACTCTGACTTATGAACGACTGTAGGAACGCCCACAGTGACCCAATTGCGATAGATCCCACCAGGGATGACAAATGTCAGTATCCTTTGCATCAGCAACTTCTGCTTTTGAACAAACCTCTTCGTTGAAGACCTCAGAAGAATAACCATCACCAACCCGGGACTTGCCGTCTTCAAGCTTGATTAACACGGGGACCTAAGTCTTCAAAGCTCGGAATCCCTGACCTCACAAGGTCTTGAACCTTCATCTTTAGCTGGAAACAACTATCCACATCATGACCAGGAGCACCCGAATGATACACACAATGCTGTTCAGGCCTATACCACCACCGAGGGTTGACGGGTATAACCGGCGGGTCTCTGGGAGTAATCAAGTTCCGCTCTATCAAAGAGGGATACAGCTCTGCATAGGACATAGGGATCGGATCAAAAATGATCTTCTTCCTCTCATTACTCGTACTGGCTTGATTACCATTGGGAGGCCGGTAAGTCTGCTGCTGAGGACGATGTTGTTGATGCTGATATTGCTGAGTTGGTCTTCTCTATTGTTGTTGAGTTTGAGTGGCTGGAATAGTCACAGCAGCAACTTGCCGATGCTGTCCTTTGTTCACGCTCCTCCGACGGCGCACAACGTTTGTTTCACCCTCTCCCCTTCTGGGTGCCCCAGAGGATGGCTTTTTAGAACTTGAAGGATTTGAAGAGCCAGGATGGCGAACCGGAGCAAGGGTTGCTCTGACATTAACAGTCTCTGTAGCAAGGGGCTGTCCACTGATTATAATACCCCTCAAATCTTCACCCACGGCATAGTTGTTGACGAGAATAGTGACAGCAGTAATTTGATAATTGACAGGGACCCTCTCTGGTGAAGCACGACTGGGCGGCAGAATCACAGCTTCCTGTCTCTGGGCTAAAGCACGCAGCTCCTCTTGCCCCTGAACAACTCCTTGCATCATGGTCATGAACTGGGCCATGTTCTGCCCTCATCTCAGCCAACTCAGCTTGGACTTGATCCATACTCCTCTGATGATTCAATCTGGTTGCGGTGCGGACGATGATCAACAATCCCGTCTCAGTCAAAACCCAGAGTGAGAAGTCTCTCCCAAGCATGTCTGCAATGCAAGGATGATATGTGCATGATATGCATATGATGCGGATGCTATTTTATCATGAATGATCCTGAAAAGGATATGCACATGCGAGTTAACTTTTTTTCATGCATTATTATTTTTTTGGAAAATAAACATGCTATGATGCAAAGGATGGAGCCAAGACTGGCAGGTTGTGCATCTCGGCACACAGGATCCGAAGCTTCGGCTTGAACTCTGATCACAACCATCTGAAACCCAAAGTCAATCTGATCAACTGGCATCTGAACCCATGTCTGGAGAACTGAGTCACCATCTGAGTGAGCACCCACAGATTCAGCCCAGGGATCCGAAATAAACGGAACCCGCTGATAAACCACGGACAGAACTCCGGCGTCCCAGAAATAAACGTCCATAAATTTGGCTGAACCAAAGTCACCATCACAGCACCACTGGCAGAAACCGTATCTGTAGAGATCAAACCCTCCCCTCACAGGTAGGTTCTAAGAACAGAAGTTTGTCAGCTTCAGCCCTTCAGTCGAGAATAATACGTTTACCACTGAAGGTTTGGCATTATTTCGGGATAAAAGACCTCCACTGACTCCTCTCAACAGGACATCCTAAAGCAAGTTCCCAGTCTCGGGGTCCTCGGATTGAGCAGCGAGAATGCGCCCACCAGGGCTAACATAAACGCGTCTCGGAGGAGAGGCCTCGACTGAGTTCTCGGGAAATGGTCACCAGAGTCGATGATTTCTAAAGGAATATCTGTCGTTATGGAACACCCATAGGACAGAATATATCCAAAAGAAACCTCGTCTGGAATGTGGGTCTCATGAACGACTTAACGTAGCAACATACCACGCAAGCCTCATGACTATCCACTCTAGCACCTATGTGTACACTCAAGCCTGGGTAGTGGGCTTATCTCTCATAGAACAGTCCCAACCCAACAAACAAACAACTCACAGATACAACAAGCATATGTACATGAATGCAATAAGGTAAAGCAGGTAAATGCGGAAAGTAAATAACTGTACAAAAGAATAAACACCCAACAAACAAGAAATCTACAAGAGCTAGGAGGGACTCGCTTAGGGAAACTGGATCCCCAGCAGAGTCGCCAGCTGTCGCAACCCGAAGAATACGGAGGTGCGAAAAAACAACCGGCGATAAAGAAATGACAGAAGAGTCGCCACCGTGCGTTATTTATCCCAAAGGAGGGAAAGGAAACGCTCGAAGTAAACCTGGAGAAAGGAAAGGAAAAGACAAGGTCTCGCAACCAAATCTTGGGTTCGGGAGTCGATTATGCGAAGGGAAGGTATTAGCACCCCTACGCATCCGTAGTACTCTACGGGATCCACTCTTGTTGTTCTTGTCTAAAGGGTGTACGTTTATCTAATGTACTATTTACTAAAAGAAAGGGTCAAAGAAAATGACTCGCACGGATGTCGCATCCACTGCATACGTATCTCATCTGAATATGAGAATCAGAGTCTTCGTAGCTCGGCTACCTAGGGGTTAAGGATAAGTGTGCTCGCTAAGACATCGTGTCTTATGCCTACGTATCTCATCGGGAATGAGAATCAGAGCCAAACGTAGTTCAAACTAACTACGGGATTAAGGGTCTCGATTGCAACTAGGGCAAGAGAAAAGGAAAATCTCGATCGCAACGAGGGCGAAAGAAAACAAGGGTTAGTTGTTAGTTATTAGTCAAACTCGGCAAGACATCGCATCTTGTGCCTACGTATCTCATCTGAACATGAGAATCAGAGTTGCCGTAGTTCGGCTCACGCACGCCGAAACAAAACACAAAAGGCAAACATGGAACCCGAATGCCAATCACTGGACTTACATCAGCATCTGAACCAAAACACACACAAAAGGGCAAACATGGAGCCCGACTGCCAATCACTGGACTTACATCAGCATCCGAACCAAAACACACACAAAAGGGCAAACGTGGAGCCCGACTGCCAATCACTGGACTTACATCAGCATCCGAACCAAACACACACAAAGGGGCAAACGTGGAGCCCGACTGCCAATCACTGGACTTACATCAGCATCCGAACCCAACAAAACCACACTGGAACCCGAATGCCACTTGATGGACTTACATCAGCTTCCAAGCACACAACAACCAAACAAGTTAATAGGGAGTCGGGAACTCGAGCCTATAACTGTCAAGCACACACAAAAAAGGGAAAAGTGCCCGGAGAGGTCTCGCACGACCTCCTGCCTACATACCTCGTCTGGAACAAGGATCAGGGCGATGTAGTTCCCCTACATAGGGGTTGCCATCTGAACATGGACTTACAAAGGAGGACACCAGTTGTGTCAAAGGAGAGTGGGCGATGTGCTCACATCCTAGCAGTAGGTGTCGCAGCTCGCTGAATCGAGTCTTAGGCAGTTACCTCTTTGCAATAGAACGGACTACATGCCACAAGATCGGAGACGCTCGGAAAGGTCTAAAAGAAATGGGGAAGCTCTGCCCTAAAGTTGTCATGCAATGTGTACTTAAGTGTTAGGATTTACAAATGGGAATATCTACCTAATGTTAGCATGCAAAAGGGTATGGGAATACTACCTATGTTATCATACAAAGGGTTCTACCTAATGGGTGCTACCTAATCGGAACAAGAATCGACGAATGGAGCAAGGAGAGGAATGGGGTAAAGGTAGATGGCGATGCATGAAGCAATCGACTTACAAGGTTGATGGCGATGCATAAAGCAATCGGCTTACAAAAGGGGTGGATGAATACGTGCTGGTTCTGTTAGGTTTTGAAAAATGATTACTCGACGTTGGATCGAGGTTTTGATCTTGTTTTGAAATGGTTATCGGGTGTTCATTTTAATTCTTGTATTAACAGGTGAATAAAGAATGAAAGAGTAAATTTTATACATTTCATGGGAGAGGGGTACATTTGTTATGAATGGGGGTTGTCATGGCAATCAAACAATATAAGTATATGCCTCATACATCATACAAGTAGGCAACAGTTAATCAAACAAGTAAGATATAAACAAGTATATAATCAAATCAAATAATCAAAGAATGAAATGAATTAGCATTAAATAATGTATGAGTGTAGGTGCGAAGGAACCGACTCATTGTAAGGAAGCCCAAGAGTAAGCTATGTGAGGTCGATGGCGATGCTTAAAAAGCAATCGACTTACAAGGGTGTAAAAAAGGGGCTCGATGTTAAATCGAGAAAAATATGATTTTTTTTATAATTTTTTTAAAAATGGTTTTTGAACTATGCATTACTAACAAATGAAATTATAATAAACATAAAAAAGGATATTAACAAAATACTAAAAGAATAAAAAATGCTAAAAGAAAAATAATATAACTAAAAGAAATAAAATGCTAAATAACACCACTCATGAGTATTGAACCCACCCCACTCAAGAAAATGCACACTGCCCTTCTCCACCAGACCACTCAACAATATTTGCTACTAAGATACTATCATAAATATATGAACTGGGCTAACAGATTTAAAACAAAATAAAAAAAAAAAATAAACATTTTATGGTTTTTTATTATCTCTGTTAAAAACAAATTAAGCTAAATAAAAAAATAATAAAAAAAAATAAATAATAATAATAAAAGAAAATAAGAACATATAAACATTTTCTGATTTTTTATTAAAAAGAACAAAATAAATTAAATAGTAAAAAAGAAATAATTAAAAATCAAGAAAAGCAAAAAAAAAAGAAAAAGAAATGGAAACAGCAAGAAGCATCGTCTTCCTCACTCCCTCTCACCTTGCGAACTCAAACTTAGCTAGCAATGGCGAACTCGCACTTCTCGTCCCTCTTATGACATCAACCGAAACCCTCTCACGCTCTCCAACTCAGTGAATCGAACTCTCTCAACTCTCACAAGTATTTCAGACAATAAGCATATGAGAAAGATAGGGAGAAAGAAACCTTACAAAATGTCGCAGTGGTGGCGGTGTAGGATGCGAAGAAACTGGCCTCCGGGTAAACGAATTTGGGACTTTAGGTTTTCCTGCTTCAGATTTTTGCCTCCAGCCTCTCTGTGAACAGTGGCCGCCTCTCACCTTTTGAAATTAGGGTTTTCTTCTTTTTTTCCCCCTCATGAACAGTGGCCTCCTATTATATATCTCTCATCTCCTCTGCTCTCTGCTCTGTTTCCTGCTGTGTTGCTGAGCTTCCTCAGAGTAGTGGGAAGTACCTGTACAGAGGGTGCTTGGAGTTTTTGTCCTCACCCCAGCTTGGTGGTCCCTCTCCCAATTCCTCTTCATTTCCAACTTCACTGTTGGTAAGAAACAATTCACCACTGTGAATTTTTGAATTTTTGAAAATGTTTTAATTACACCTCAACTAACTGTGTGCTAAACCAATGTTGCAGGGCCTATTCGACCACCATATTGTTAACTTTGCTTCACTATGGTATGCCTTTGCCGAATTGAAATTGGTTCGCTGGAATAGCCTTGGTGAGCTGCTCCAGAATCTTTCCGTGCAGGTCGGTAGTGTTTCAACATTGTTGTTGCTGCTGGTGACGGAGATAAGAGTGCATGTCATCAATCATAGAGTGTCGGCATTGGATGTTACAAAGGTTCCACTTGGGGGAGATATATTCCTGTCCATTGCACTGTCAACTGTCCAGGAAAACTGTTGTAGTTAGCAGCAAACCGGTCAACAGCCCGAAGCAAAATATAAATTCCCATAGCAATGCTGTAATCCTCGTCTGTTAAGTACTTCTGTAACTCCGGTAGGTTTGGAGAATTAAACTCATCTTCAATCAGGCGATATCTGCAAACTTTGAGTTTTCTTGCATTTTTACAGAAGCTTTTAACTGTTGTCCTTGGAATGCTGTTTGGATCTCGACCAATCTTCTTCAAAGTATTTCTCGCCACTCTTTCTATTGCAAGGATGTCAGCCTCAGCCTTAGCCTGATATATATTCTGTAAATTCACATATTGTTCAGTGGAAGAAGTCATATATTTTCTGCATGTAAATCCCCAATGAGCTGGCCTAAAACTGTATCCCTCAGTTAAGTCAAAGTTCTGTTACATGATCATGTAAATTGCAGGGATGTTACCATCATCACATGCTACACAAAAATGACTTCAAACTTGGTACAAGGATTGTTTTCCAAGTGACCCCTGAAATCAACATCCCCATCGAACGCGAACGTATAAAGAGCCTGCCTTTGTGTCAAACCCGCAGGGTGTATTCGGTAAATCTTTAATTCATCGCCACCTTTTAGAACTTCCGGTCTTTCAGACTTCCATACAGGAACATGATTCAGGGATGTGAATTTCGCAAGAACAGCAGACTTTAAGGCCTCCAAAGTTAAATTGCCGGATCTCAAGTAAATGGACTTCATCTCAAATCTCCCCCTTTCTCTCACATAGATATGATATACAGTTTCTGACCCTCGAGTGCACTTGCAAGGGCGTTTCTTGAGGGCCGGGCTTTTTTTCTTCCTTCTCTCTACTCGATGTGGCCAAGTGAATGCAAAGGCGGCAAGATGAATGTACAGCTGCCATATCCACAAGGGCCTTGAAGGAATCAGATGGGCCATCAATCTTCCACCTAATTGATTGATTATATGCTTCCGGGTTTTCTGATAAGTATCTCATGGTCTTGGCAATGGACTCGGCATCCTTTAGCTCTTTAATATGTAAAACTGAACCAGGAGAAGGAGCAAAATCTTGAATATTTGGAGCACCAACAACCACAGGGATAGTTCCAGCCACAAGGGATTGGAAGAATTTTCAGTAACATAATCCTCCTCGTTAGAATTTTCAAACGCTAAGCTAAATTTGTAGTGCTTCAGAGTTTCCACTTTGTTCACTCTTCCATCATGGTTCCTATGACAACCACCGTAAGAGTCAATGGAGATGTTTGTTCTTTCAAGGGCCTCAAGAGCTTGCAACCGGAAATTCCGAGCACCGCAGTTGGAAATGAACGCAGCTGCAAGAGCTCTTTTCAGTTTTTGGCTTTACCGGTGCCATGATGTTATACTCGGCCCAGGAAAAATATCCAACAGGAACATCAGATGATAGACTAGTTGCCATTACAATGTTATATCCCTTCCGTCGTGCCATGGCAAGATTGTTCTCTGGATAGTAGTGTGCAGATTCCATTGACCGTAGAACACATTCCGTTCCAGCTTGTTGAGGTAAACCAAATGTAGCATCAGGTCTCTGGTTCCCATTTAACCCAAACTTACATCCCATGACGTCCACTCTTGTTCAGCACCAGAAACAAAAACAGGTTCATTAACAAAGTCCCTTAAATATGTAACAGCATCCTCTCTCTCCAACCATTCTTCACAGGTTTCATTCCTTGATTCCAAATTTCTATCACCAACCACCATCTCTAACCCCAAATCACCACTATCACCAACCACAAGAATCCACCGACCTCGATAATCTCCATTGCATGATAACGTGGCATTGCAGAGAACAAGTGATGTGCCACATGAGTGTCTGTAATATTGTGGAAGACTTTGTTCAGGATTCCGTAATTCCTGTCCATAGTTGCTAAAGCTCCTCTCAACCAGTCCTACTCCGAGGAATCGTAATGTGGCAACGCAGGGTGAGTATGCTGCAAAAATGTGATCAACACCAAGAATCCATTGACTACGAGCAGTGGAACTCCGTAAACATACACACCCATGCAAGACTTTTGGCCAATGCAAGATGATAAAGCCCGAAGCATACTGCAAGTATTTCCGTATCTGATACATAAATTTAAACGCGTTCACGATCTGAGTAAATGGGACCATGTGGGTTAAAGTGGCAAGCAAACCCTTTACTGCACCACCTAGATGCTTCTGATAAAGCGGCAAACCATGTTGCTAGCAGACAGCGCTTCCAATGCTTGAGTGACTGTCAGTTGGATTGCATCATCATTGGAACTCAAAAGCCGTATTAATTGATTTACCGCACCAGCCTTCTTGAATGCAATATGCATATGGCAATTGACTCTGCAGCTCTTAGTATTGCTAAACTTATCTTTCAGTACTAAACGAGCAAACCCGTCAATCCAATGTAAAAGTGTATGACGCGGCTGGTTATCCGAATATTCAGAATGAGATGTCGTTTCTCCCATTTCTATGGCCCCAGTACGAACAAGGAATTGCTGTTGTGACTGTCCAATCACTGCATTGGCTTTTGCTTCACCTATGATAGCATTATTATCAACATTCAATCCGTCGAGTACTTCTGCTGCACCACATCTAGAAAGTTTATTCAAGTAACTTCGAGTCATCAAAACCACTGTCTCGCGGTAAGATTTCTCAAAACCTAAACTGGCCATTCGAGATACGGCATCTAGAAGTCGGAGTCTCAATAAACTAGGAGCTGAAGCGTCCCCCTCTCCTAGGCTTTCTATGAAAAGGAGGTAATATCACATCTACCAGCTCGGATTTGTTGACTGCGGCACTTAGTTCAGCAAACAGGCGTATAACATTTAGCTGTACAAAAGGAAATGCAGGTTTGTCTTGGTCACCATAATCATTTCGTTCGCGTATGCTTGTAGCTAACCCCATGATGTATGTGTCTACAGGCTGTGAATAAGCATGTCTAGGTTGCTGCTGCTGATCCGGCATTTTGTTTCTGCAATGCCTTGGATAACGGTGGTTTTCTTTGATCTTCTAATAGTATCAGTTACAATGTTCTACCACCTAAAAGTTGGATGAATAGTTGAGGTTTGATGCAGTTTGGATTTAGAAGCTCGTGCTGGATTTCACTGTCGCTACGACTTTTCGAATATGTTGTTCTGAACCGCGTCGACTCCATACGGCATGGCTGCGTTGCCGTTTCCTTGGATGCTTGGTTTGTGTTTGGATTGCATTTGCCGTTGGAGTTGGCTCATGTGTTTGCAACATTTGTTGCTTGTTGAGTCTTGGTGAATCCCTATGCTGTTAGGATACAGCGGAAGCAACTAATCCCTGTTATGAATATTGGTTGACCTGCATTGTTGTGACTTATCAACCATGTTGGTGCCGAACTAAGCTTGTTATCCCTCTTGTCATTACTGCAGGAACGAAGAAAAATTCTTCTTGAAAAAGCAGGCAACTCCTTTTCTTGCCGGTTAATTTTCGCAAACAGACTTCTGTCCAATACACATTATACCAGCAAAAGCGATTTTCGCCATCACTTGGGTAACCTTAGCAATACCGACAGATCCAGGTGCAGGAACAGGTCCATGAGTTTTATGATTAGCTACTTCGACAGCATGCCTCTGGCCAGGGGAGTCTGTATTTGCTTTTACCCTAGGAGTTGCACGTTCATTCTCACACATCAACTGTAGATGCAACATTGATTCTTGCACCAAAGCAACAATTTATTTAGAACCAGGTTACCACTGGTGGTGGGAATTTGGACCACTCCTAGGAACAAACATATCGATGCCTTTCATTGGTACTTGTCCATGGATTTAGAGACCCTCCCATCATGCCAAATTTGACGGAAAACGGTACTGCATCCAGCACGCGCAATATTCACGATGGATTTCTATTCCGAAGTAAAATGCTTTTGGCACATCAAAATGGCCATGGGCTGAACGTATGATTGCATGGTTGTAATGGCTTTATGTATGTTTTATGATTTGAATGTGTAATTTGACTTGGTTTAATGGTTGAATTAGAATGGAATAGGTAAATGAACAAGTTAAAATTGAATTGATTTTTTTGTATTTTGTCTTGTAAATGGATATTCAATGGAAAATTATGGGTGAATTTAGGGTTTAATGGATTTGGGTTGACTTTGGTCAAAGTTGACCAAAAAGTCAACTGTTGACCAAAGTCAACAATTGGTCAAAAGTGTCAATTTGTTTATTTTTCTTGTATGGAATCACATGTACTGGTTTAAAATGGATGAAATGGATTTGAATGGTTTGAAAAAAATGATTGGAGATTGTTTTCACAATTGGCTTGAATGTTCGACTCTTGAGAAGAAAATAACTTGACTGATAATGTGTATGAACAAAACCATGAAATAAGACCATAAGGTTATAGTATCCATGAACCAATAACATGACTGGCAAGTGGTTAGAAACACAAGAAACTTGGTTGTTCAGATGACCCAGACCATAGAGGTATCCACAATCACAACCATGACTTTGGATCAAAAACAAACCTCATGTAAAACCAAAGTTAGGTTAGGCCAAGCATGCCAATCAAAACATAAAAAATTCAGGAGCAAAATCAGGGTATGACACCTAGTGGTTTAATAATTCAGTTAAAGAGCTGTTATTATGTACATGCAATTAGCAGGAATATTATTTCCGTTTCTTGTTTAGACAAGTTTGATTTTTCATTTATAATAAAGAACAATTGTTACTCCATTTATTTGAATGACATATTCTATGCTATTGCACAAATGAACAATGGACTATATGTCCTTGATCTTGAAATGCCTATTTATAACATTAATACTAAAAGGATGAAACCTAATGAGTTAAATCCAACTTACCTTTGGCATTGTCGATTAGGCCACATAAATGAGAAACGCATTTCCAAACTCCATAAAGATGGACTCTTGGACTCTTTTGATTATGAATCATATGAGACATGCAGATCTTGTTTAATTGGAAAGATGACAAAGTCCCCATTCACAGGAAAAGGTGAAAGAGCTAATGATCTTTTGGCTCTCATACATATTGATGTATGTGGACCACTGAACATACCAGCCAGAGGAGGTTTTCAATACTTCATCACATTTACTGATGATTTCTGTAGATATGATTATGTGTATTTAATGAAACACAAATAAGAGTCCTTTGAAAATTTCAAGGAATTCAAGAATGAAGTACAAAACCAACTAGGTAAGAATATTAAAACTCTTCGATCAGATCGAGGTGGTGAGTATTTAAGCCTAGAGTTTGATGACCATCTGAAAGAATGTGGGATCCTATCCCAACTTGCTCCTCCTGGAACATCCCAATGAAACGGTGTATCTTAGAGAAGAAATCGAACCTTGTTAGACATGGTCCGATCCATGATGAGTCACGCCGATCTTCCAAACTCCTTTTGGGGACATGCATTATTGACAACACTTTACACACTTAACCGTGTTCCACCCAAAAAGGTTGAGAAGATACCATATGAGATATGGAGTGGTAAGAAACCACATATGTCTTACATGAAGATTTGGGGTTACGAAGTTTATGTGAAACGAAAAATTTCAACTAAGCTTGAGCCCAAATCTGACAAATGCTTATTTGTAGGGTATCCTAAAGAAACAAGAGGTATTACTCTTACAATCCTTCTGAGGGCAAAGTGTTTGTCGCTCGAATTGGAGTTTTCCTAGAAAAGGATTTTATTTCCAAAGGAATTAGTGGGAGGAAAGTAGATCTTGAAGAAATTCAAGAATCACAAAGCATTGATACACCTATGGAGGAATTAGAGCAGGAAACATAAGTAGTTATGGAAGTGCAACATGCTCAAGTAGAACAAGACCAGCATAGGTCAAGCAGGATAAGTCACCTACCTAAGAGATATGGATATCTTATAACTGGTCAAGATTATGTATTATTCATGGATCAAGATGTGCCTGTGACCTACCAAGAGGCCATAACTGGTCCCAAGTCTGAGAAGTGGCTAGAAGCCATGAAATATGAAATGGATCCCATGTACACAAACCAAGTTTGGACCTTGGTAGAGCCTCCTGTAGGAGTTAACCCTATAGGATGCAAGTGGGTTTTCAAAAAGAAGACCAACATGGATGGTAAGGTACATACCTATAAGGCAAGACTGGTTGCAAAAGGATATAAACAAATTCATGGGGTTGACTATGATGAAACCTTTTCACCAGTTGCAATGCTTAAATATGTTTGGATTTTACTTGCTATCACTGCATATCATGATTATGAAGTATGGCAAATGGATGTCAAAACTTCTTTCCTTAATGGGAATCTTCTTGAGGATGTGTACATGACACATCCTGAAGGATTTGATATACTAGAAGAAGCCTAAAAGATATGTAAGTTACAAAGATCAATCTATGGATTGAATCAAGCTTCTAGAAGCTAGAATCTTTGTTTTGATGAAATAGTAAAACAATATAGATTCATCAAGAACGAAGATGGGCCTTGTGTCTACAAGAAGGTTAGTGGGAGCATGATCGTTTTCCTGGTATTTCATGTAGATGACATATTACTCATTGGAAACGATGTCCCTGCCCTGCAACAAGTAAAGTCTTGGTTGGGGAAATGTTTTTCTATGAAGGACCTAAGTGAAGCAACTTATATATTAGGAATCAGGATCTATAGAGATAGATCACAAAAACTGCTTGGCCTAAGTCAGAGCACATACATAGACAAAGTGCTGAGACGCTTTAATATGCATGATTCCAAGAAAGGATTCATACCTATGCAACATGGCTTGTGTCTATCAAAAACACATTCCCCTTCAACTAAGGAAGAAAGGGATCGCATGAATAAGATTCCATATGCATCTGCAATAGGATCTATCATGTATGCCACGTTATGTACTCAACCAGATGTCTCGTATGCTTTAAGTGCAACGAGTAGGTACCAATCTGATCCCGGTGATGCTCATTGGGTAGCTGTCAAGAATATCTTTAAGTATTTGAGAAGGACTAAGGGCTCATTCTTGATATATGGAAGTCAGGAAGAGCTTGTTGTAATTGGATACACCGATGCTAGCTTTCAGACAGATAAGGATGACTTTAGATCGCAATCTTGTTATGTGTTTTGCTTAAACGGTGGCGCTGTGAGCTAGAAAAGTTCAAAGCAAGATACAATTGTTGATTCTACAACTGAGGTCGAGTATATTTATGCCTCAAGTGCAACAAAGGAATTTGTTTGGATCAAAAAGTTCATTGGTAAACTTGGCATAGTTCCTAGCATTATGGATCCCATTGGTCTCCATTGTGATAATAATGGTGCTATCGCACAAGCTAAGGAGCCTAGATCTCACCAACGATCCAAACACATACTTAGGCGTTTTCACCTCATTCGAGAGATAATAGATAGAGGAGATGAGAAAATTTGCAGAGTACCTACACTTGAAAATATTGTTGACCCACTGACAAAGCCTCTTGCGTAGCAGAAGCATGATGGCCATACTAGATCTATGGGCATTAAGGGTATGTCTGATTGGCTCTAGTGCTAGTGGGAGACTGTTGGTGTAATCCCTAGAGGCCAATATTTTTGGTAATTGTATTGAATTATTTATTAATAATAAAAGGTTTTTTCTTCATTATGTTTGTTTAATAAAGTCCCTATAATAGCTAGTCCGTTTAATGTATCAAGTGTGACTTAATCATGAGATCCCATTAAACATAAGGGCATTATTCTTAAAGTATCCGTAGTTGAGCTATGTTGTGAAGTGGGATAATATTAAAGCATTAAGACTATTATGTATATAGACTGATGATCACATCTCATGGATCATGGATAAGGAGTTATCAAGTCTTAAACATAAGTATGAATATTGAGAGTAATATTTATACTGGATTGGCATGCTATGAGAATACTATATAGAATGTTATGCTAAGTGTCATAAGTTATTGTCATGGTGATAATGGTGTACACCGCCCTTTGACCTGAAACCACTATGTACCCTAGATGTAGAGTCGAGTGCCTTATTACTGATCAAACATTATTCGTAACTGGATGACAATAAAGACAGTTGATGGGTACTCCACGAAGCATGTTGAGGGACATGAGTGACCTAGATGGAATTTACCTATCCTGCATAATAGGATAAATGTCTACGGGCCCAATATTGAATTGGACAAGGATGACACAGTCTATGCTTTGTGTTCAATATAGACATAAGGGCAAAAGGGTAATTATACACATAAGTATTATCACAAAAGGATTTTTCAGATCACATGACATTTTCGTGTCTTGGGTACTAGTGATGTGTTGCTAGATATCGCTCACTGTTTATTATGTTAAATACGTGATTTAATATAATTGCTAATGTCGCGAAAACCTATAGGGTCACACACAAAAGGACGGATTGATGAGAGATAGAGTAACTAAGGAACACCGTAAGGTACGGTGCACTTAAGTGAATTGTAGAACATCGTAAGGTATGGTGTACTTAAGTAGAATACGAAATATGGTAAGGCACCACACGCTTAAGTAATTTTGGCATATCATAAGATATGGGTCACATACACTTAAGTGGGCTTTTTAGCTTGCAGCCCACACAAGTGGTTCTATAAATAGAACCCTTGTGCAGAAGCATTTGTGCAGTTGCAATTTTGTTTCTCTCTCTCTCTCTCTCATTCAAAGCCTTCATTCGTAGCAGCTAGTACTGAGATTGAAGGAATCCGTTCGTGTGGACTGAGTAGAGGCGTTGTCACCATTCAACATTCGTGATCGCTTCGTAGATCTGCATCAAAGGTTTCAATCACCACAAGAGGTAACGATTCAATCATTGATCATGCCCATTTCTAAGGATCACTAAAGGAGAAATTTTTTAAATTCCGTTGCATTTTGGATCGCTCTTCTCCTTCAGTTTTTGGACCTGTTGCTAGGATCAAAACAATCAGGTTGATTGTTCGTCTAGTAAACATGAGCAACTGGCAGATGTGTCAGATGGACGTGAAATGTGCATTCCTGAATGACCCCTTAGAAGAAGAAGTTTGTGTTGCACAACCTAGTTGTGTTTGTGAAACAAGGTGAAGAAAGAAAGGTGTACAGGCTGCATAAAGCCCTGTACGAACTTAAACAAGCTCAAAGAGCTTGGAACTTAAAAAGATAGATAGCTTCCTAAGGGAGAAGGAGTTTGTGAAGTGCACAACTGAACATGGAATATATGTAAGAAGAAACAAGAGTGAATTGCTTATAATATGTTTATATGTCAATGACTTGTTGATAACAGGTAGTTGCAAGAAGGAGATCGAAGACTTCAAAGGTGATCTCAACATGGAACTCGAAATGTCAGATCTGGGTGACATTTCATATTTCCTTGGCATCGAATTCTACAAGAGTGATAGAGGTTTGATGATGCATCAAAGAAGGTATGCAAGAGAAATACTCAAGAGATTTGAGATGCAAGATTGCAACCCAACTTCAACTCCAGTTGAGCCCAGATTACAACTATCAAAAGATTCAGATGAAGATGATGTTGACCCAACCCAATATGGAAGACTTATTGGGTAACTTCGATACCTTTGTCACACAAGGCCTGACTTAGCATACAGTGTAGGTATGGTGACTAGACTCATGCAGAAGCCAAAGGTATCACATTTAGCAGCGATGAAAAAGATACTAAGGTATCTAAAAGGAACTCTCAACTATGGAATTTTGTTTCCTGCAGATGGTGAAGGAAAAGAATGCAAACTAGTGGGATACACTGACTCAAGTCGATGTAGTGATGTTGAGGATCGAAAATCCACAGCTGGATATATGTTAATGATAGGTGGTGCACCAGTTTCTTGGAGTTCGAGAAAGGAGCCAGTAGTGGCATTATCATTGTGTGAAGCCGAATACATAGCTATTTCCCTTTGTGTATGTCAGGCAACGTGGATGGTGAATCTGGTCGAAGAGATGATAGTGAAAATTCATTGAGCAATTACCATGAGGATCGACATCATGCCAGCTATCAATCTGGCGAAGAATACGATAGTACACGGTTGAAGCAAGCATATCGAAATGAGGATCCATTATCTTCGAGAGCGGGTAACAGATGGAAAGATGAATGTGTAACACTGCAGAACTGAGAATCAAATTACAGACATCATGACGAAGAGAGTGCAGGTCGAAGTGCTGAGAAGACTAAGAGCTATGATGAATGTAGATAACTTAGACACAATGAATTAAGTGGTGTGTTGAATTATAATTCCTTGTGTCGAAGCAGGTTGCTCGACTGAAGCAAGGAAGTGTCGAATCACCTAGTGTGTTGAGTTGTATTAGTATGTCGAAGTGTCAAAGCATGTTTCTTCACACTGTATTTCGACTTAGGCCTATTTTTAGTAGTGTTAACTATTTTGGGCTTTTACAATTTTGGGCTTTGACTTAGGGAGTAAGTTAACCTAAATCTATAAAGAGAAGTAGTAACCCTTATTCTTGTAATAGAGAAGTAATAACATTGTATTCACAGAATTTTGCAGTTGCAAAGTGAATAAAGAAGTTTTCCACAGGTTGTGGGCAGAGAGAAACTCTGCAGAAAATATTCTTCTTCTCCATCGTTCTTTCTTTTCTTTCTCAATTGTTCTTTTCTTTTCATTGTCATTGTGTGGGTGACAACAATCTTGTTCATCAAGATTGATAGAAATTCTCCATAGATTGTGGTGGATTTCTAACATAAAATATCATATCTACTCAAGTGTGGTGTGTTTATTCTCTAACATGAAGAAATATTGTTGAACAAAATAATATACTATGAGAGATTTTGGATGTTATACCGGCAACAAAGAAGGAATTTATGGATTCCAACCGGCGAATCCATGTAACTTTGAGATGAAAATTATGTTCATTTAGGCTTAAGAGATATTCCATTTTATTAAAATGTTTCAGTTGACGCATATAAACACTTAGTGAAATTCAAAAATATATGTTCATTATAAAATCTTATAGGTTAAATTGAAACCAACTAGATATTACGATGGTTCCCAATAACATTGACAGGGAGAACTTTAGATTAGCTTGAGTCGCTGCCCAAAAAAACTATCACCGAATGGGTGGAATTAGAAAAGTTGTTTCTTGGAAGATTTTATTTTGTGAACACTTTTGTAAATCAGATTGATGACACTACCGACTTTGAGCAAGGAGATATTGAATATTTATATGATGCATGAGAAAGATATAAATTAATGATTAAACGTTGTACTTCATATAAACTTGATGATTTGACACATGTATAACACTTTATTAAAGGCCGTCGCAAAGAAACCGGTCTGCTTATGGATGCTTCAGCAAGAGTAACCACGTTGAACAAATCTGCGACGGTAATACAAGAACTGGTTGATAACATGTTACATAATTAATTTTAAGATATATCATACCGAAGTGTGAGAAGAAAAGGAAACAAATCGATTGACACTCATAATGCACTCTTATCTAGTCACACGCAAATGGTGACACAAATCAATGCTCTTACCAAGCAAATGGTTGAACCTTAAAGGGGGTATCATCAGATGAAACAAGTACACTGAGCTTTGACATGTGATTATTGCAGTGAAGGTCGTGAAAATGACCAATGTAATTTGAGAGGATATGTAGAAGAACAAGAAGCAAATTTCACAGGTAAGTTTAAAAGAAACAATCCATTTTCTAACACCTATACAATATCATGGATAAATTATCCCAATTTTAAGTGGAGTGATAATCCTGATCAAGGTTCAAATCAAGAACAACAATATCAAAAATAACCATATCAAAATTAACATTAATATTCAAACCAACAACAACAACAACCATATGGTAATCAACAACAATACTCAAACTAACAACATCAACCATATCAGAATCAGCAACACTACCCAAACCCTCAACAACAATACCAAAATCAACAATAACCTACTCAACAATATTACCAACCATCTCATATGAAACAACAACAAAGGCATCCAAATGATTAACAAAAACATAAATTCCTAGAATAAAAATTAGCAACCTTGGATGAAGAATTTTTTTTAAAAGAAATTGATGATCTCACTCAGTATGTTAAAACGACACAAGAAAATTTCAAAAACATACATTTTGAGAAAGAAGCTACCAAAATGAATAAAAATTCATCATTGAGAAATCTATCAACGCATATTAGGCATATATCAAAGTAATTAGGAGATCAATCTTCTAATATTTATGATGGAAATATTGTTAACAATCCAAAAATATGAAAGATGTTATTTAGTAACTATTAGAAGGAGTACGTTTGTAAAAATATTAAGACCCAAGCATTACATAAAATCAACAGCCAGAAAAGATGATTTAGGTAGAAACTATGACGAGGAAGAGAGACAGATAATTAGCATATTGGAACAAGATGAGATGGTAGAACAATAGAAAAGGAAAAATATTGGAGAGAAAAGTAAAAAAAAAAGTTGTGGTTTCAAAGGAATTGCCTTATCCCCCTATAAATATGAAGGATCTGAAAGAGGGACAATATAGAAAATTTGTAACATTTTTTAATAACTTACAAGTAACTATACCATTCTTTGAGGCTCTTCATAAAATTTCAACTTATGCAAAAATTCTAAAGGAACTTTTAACAAAGAAAATAAAATGTTTAAACAATGACATGGTAAACTTATTAGAATGGTTTAGTGCGATCATTCTAAGAAAATTTTCATCAAAGCAACTAGATCTAAGGAGATTCAATATACATTTCACTATAGCTCAACTTATTTTTCATGGAGAATTATGTGATTTAGAGGAAAGCATCCCTATAATGTTGCTCTCTATGATGAGAAGACTGGGAGGAAAAGCAAAAGGCACCAACATGACGTTAACCCTAGAAAATAAATCTTTTTTAGTTCCTCATGGAATCCTGGACGTTGTGTTAGTAAAAGTGGGACATTTGTCTATCCATTATATTTTATGATCATTGACGTCAAATAAGAATATAAAGTACATATCATCTTAGGAAGACCATTATTGCATACTGTGAGATGAAACTTTGATTTAGAAACTGGTGAATTAGGGCTGATATTTTGGAATAAAGAAATGATAATAAAGATATATGAGAAAATTTAGAGAATAGAAAAAGCTAAAGAGAAGATGCATCTACCAAAGAAGAAAAAGAAGATACATAAACTGGTTGGAGAACTCTATTCTCGGGTTGAGAAGAAATATGATAGAATAAGTCGTGCAGAGGCTAGATATGAAGAATATAGGCGTCATCTTGAAAAAGTGTGGTTCTCAAGGACCAAAAGACAGATAATGGGACTTAATCAAACTTTTCCACATTTGTTGCAGGTTCCTTATCCACCTGTACCAAAGACTGCATAAAAGAATAAAGGCAATATGATTAACTCCAACAAGATTGATTATGGTTCCAACAACATGTATCCTCCTTAATCGAAGAAGCGAAATGTCAAGCTAACGACATTAAACAAGCGCTAGATGGGAAGAAACCCATCAAAATCAAGTTCTATCTTTTCAATTGCACATTAGTTATTTTTTATTGTTAGTAGGTAGAATATAATTTATAATTAGAGAGAAAATATAATTCATTTGAGGTAGAATTATAACATTTATTGATGAATGGAAAAATACGAACTTTTGAAAAACGTAAAGCAATAGTGTTGCGCTAATCAGGGGCATGGCACGATTTGAACTTTCTGATTTAAAACACGTCTGTTTCATACTTCACACCGATGTGAAATTTTAATTGAACATACAACCATTGAGTGCTAATGTAACACCCTACTTTCCGACTCAAAAATTAATTAAATAAAACATGTAAAACACATATATCCTCCCAGTAGGATACTACTCAACAACAATCAAACTCATATTTGAACCACATAATTTAAAAATGAAATATTTTTTATAAGCAACGAAAATTATAAAATACTTGGAATTAAAATCCTCAACAACATTGTTAGTTTGAAAAGTGGTTCATCATCAAAAATCAAAGAAAAGATATGCAACATAAAATAAATAACAGAACAACATGTTCTCGTCGTGTTACATATCAGAGCGACTCCAACTATAAGACTCGATTGGCAAGCAATTAAAAAGGCACAACACCATCCTTAACTTCAAGCTCTTACTCAGGTACCTGATTGTTTATACTCCAAAGGAGCACAAATACAACAATACAAAAAAGGAGTGATAATATATTCAAATAATAAGCGGTGCACGAAATAATCACAATAGATTCATACATCACAAAGCATGCACATATTAAACATGCACGACAATACCACATATTCATATTTCACCCATACCACGATCAATCACCAATCTTACAAATCATACAAGGGTATTCATCAATACACAAAAATCTCATTTGTATAGTCATTATAATGATATGCAACATCGACTCAACTCATGCTCGTCACGATCCCCACTCTGAACCGGATTCACTACTCAACTCTATATACATGTGGTATTGACTCAACACTTGGTTCTTCATACGAGCAGGTTCTAATCATCTATTAAACCTGAGCTCCTATTTTGAGCTCCAAACCCCCACTCTGAGCTTGGGACAAGTCACTAGTCCCCACTATGAACCTGTGACTTGCCACTTTCACAACAACAACACATGTGATACATGGCATATAACAATGTAATGACAACAACACAATAATGAATATAACCCCAATCTGACTATAAACAATCACACAATAACAACAACATAACGATGACTACAACCCTACTATGACCGTAATCAATCATGCAACAATAACATAACAACGAGTACAACCCCAGTCTGATTGTAAACAATCTTGTATTCAATGCATCACCAGTAGTTCTCACTCAAACTCATCACATCAATCATCAATAAGCATGTACAATAAATCACATAATTAAACTTGCATTTCGCAATAGGAATACCACATCAAATACATATCCACACTCAACACTCAGTCATGTTAAATCATCTTAACATGGATTCATCGTTAAGCATGTACAATAGTTCACATAATTATTCATACATTCACACATTTAACATACATCCATACATTAATCAAACATGTCAATTCATATCACAAGGCACTATCATAATGTATCTTTGTGCGTTATCTTTCAAATTCTCCAATTTGTGCTTCAATCTGAGTCACGAAACTGAAGTTACGACAATTTGAATCGCAAACAACAACTATGTGTTGTCATCCTTATCGAGCGAGTACAACAGCTCATTGGACGAAGCTTGCTAGGCGAGGCCGTTCAGATTTGCAGCACCAAAAACTTGATTTTTGCACTTGCAGCAACTCTGTAAACCCAAATTCCACCTGAAAACACATGAATAGTCCAGAATTGATGCATACACAATTACCATATATTATCATATTGATTATCATCGATTTAACATGTTATTACATCATTTAATCACCAAAATCAGATTCATGATAAGGCACAAAAACTCCTTAATTTCAACACAAACATTTCATTCATGAGTAGTTCCACATGAACAAAAAACCATACAACATCAAACACGCATTTCATATTAACTCATTGCATTAAAACAGAATCATACTCATAAAATTCATCAAACAATCAATCAAAAAGAAGGAATAAAATCCTATTGGAGATTACGGGAAACCTCTAGAGCATCTCATGATTTAGGCATCCTTAGATGAATAATCCCCCTACCTTGTAATTCCAGTAAAAGTAGCCTTCTATTTGATCTCATTTCCAAAGCCCTAACTCTCTCTCTCCAAAAGTTCTTGCTATCTAACCTTCTCTTTAGTGTTTACTTATAAAATTATCTCTCAAACTCTTATTTCCTCTAATTTTCTAATTATATAATAATTTAATTAATTTCCTCATAATTGTAATTTTGGCCAACTAGACCCAAGATTCTCTCCACTAACCACCTAATTCCATTAATTTGAAAAATTAGCCCAACTCCGCATATTCTACAAGTTTTCTATTAATTAATTAATTAAATCCCACCGAAACTAATTAAATCAACACAATTCACCACAAATGTCGTCGACAGCCAAACACATTATAAATCACATAAAATAATTATTTAAATAATTTAACCAGTTAAATCAACTAAATAAATAAGTAAACAGTTAATTAAATTGGGATGTTACAACTCTCCCCCACTTAAGAATTTTCGCCCTAAAAAATTACCTGACACTGACAAGAAAAGCTCTGGATAAGACTCTCGAACTCCGACATCACATTACCATCAGTAGGGCCTCCCCAAACAACCTTCACTGAAGCGATCTCCTTTCCTTACAAGTGCTTCACTTCACGATCCTCAATCCTCAACAACAAGGTCTCAACTGTCAAGTTCTCTCTAAGTTGCACATCATCCAACTGGATCATATGAGACAGGTCAGGAATGTACTTCCTCATATGAGACACATAAAATACATCATGAAGATTCAAAATATATGGGGGTAATGCAACTCGGTAGGCCACCTCTTATTCCCTCTGAAGAATCTGAAACATGCCAATGAAACATGGCGTAAGTTTCTTAGACTTCAACGCACAACCAACACTAGTTACCAGAGTAACTCTCAAGAACACATGATCTACCTCTTGGAACTCAAGTGTTTTCCTCCTCTTATAATGATAGCTCTTCTAACAGTCCTACGAAGCTTTCATCTTATCCTGGATCATCTTGATCTTCTCAATAGTCTGCTGAACTATCTCAGGTTCAAACACAATACTCTCACTAGAATCATACCAACACAAAGGTGTCATACACCTTCTACCAGACAACGCCTCAAACAATGTCATTAAAATAATAGAATGGAAATTATTGTTGTAGGTGAACTCAACCAACGGTAAGTAACTGTCTCAGTTACCTCTCTGTCCCAATTAAGAGAATTTTTAGATATTTGGTAGATATTACTAACATTGGTTTGATTTAAAATAAATCAATTGAATATTAAAAACCAAGTTCAATTATCAAGAATGGCCATATAAGATAATATGAGAAAACTAATCTCCAAGGTAGTTTCATAAAACACTGATTTAACATCTACATTGACATAGATGTCATATATCCCTCTAAATCAAACTTAATGAAATGAATTAACAAACCATAAATTACAATTGAATGTGGGTTAAGATAAAAACCTTTTAAATAAATATGAAGTAGTTATAAATGTTCTAAGAAACATGAAGGAAAGATAATTGGTAGAGAATTGTGATTCAAACACATATTTGCATGAATGAAACATATTTAGAACAAAAGAAAAAGAGAGCTTCTTGTTGCGAATAAAAAAAGTTTCCTCTAAATTGATCTTGAACCACGTCAACAAAGTCATCTAAAATCTAATGGGAAAATGAGGAATTTACACAACATTCTCAAATGTAGATTAAGAATGTCAAAAATATTGAAGAGATAATCCAAATATCATGAATAGATTGTCACAAGTTTTTTATCGTGGTTTGGCTAAAATCATCAACTAAAAAATTCTTGAAGATAATCAAAGAAATTTGTCTTGAAATTAAGAAAGAGAAAGATTCACATTGAAAAGAGAGAAAATAGATATGCTACACAATTTTTCTCTCAAAACTCAAATATGAAATTATCAATGTCAATGAATCTTGAATAATGAAATTCTAGGATTTCGAAAACAGTGAAAATGAACTTTCAAGGTAGAAATAAAAAAACGAACGATACGAAAAAACTAATTAAAACCAAGATCAATAATATAATCCATTACAAGTTTTCTAATAAATTCAATGGAATGAGATATGAAAAATTTATTAATTCAAATTAAATCAAAAACCAAATAAAAATGGAAAACAAAGAACAAATCTTAAGAAAAAAAATATTTGATCAAAATTTTATAGCACAAGAAGAAATATTTGATCAAATTTGATGAAAGCATGAATAATACAATTAAACACAAATTGTATACCATTAGGGGAAATAATGCATATTAAATTCATAGATCCGAAGATAAGATTGGATAATTTCTACTCCTTATTCATAACCTAATACATCATAATTATTATTGACTTAAACCTCGTCTTCATCAAGTCCCTTAAAAGTCCAAGCACGCTCTTCTCGGGCCTTGGCCTCTTCTTCAGGTGTGAAATCATTTTTGATCCCAAAATACTCACGCGCGTACTCTACGCTCTTCTTCTCGAGCCGATTTGCGATGATCCGACTTATAAATTCGAAAAGCCTATTCACGTTCAAGTAGTTTGCTGCAAGGAAGAGGATCTTCAACTCCTCGTTGTCAAGATCTTTTACAAAACTAGCTTCGAAATCCTTTGTGATCTCTCCAGCAATGTCCTTCTTGCAGAATTCAACAGTCAAAGAGAGATCTTTGCTGGAGACATTTGGCAGAGGAATTATGGAAAGTCCATCATATTCATCGATGAAAGCCTGCATAACTTTCATTTGCTTAGCTATAGTGACCTCTATCTTAAACACATCACCATCAGATGTTCTTAATGAGATCATCTTAGAAGATGTTGAGGATGATGCTTCTTGCGCCATTTTGGCTAGAGAGAGAGTGCAAGAGAGATAGAAAGAGAAATGAGTATTATGATGAAGAGGCGTTGCTTTTATAAATAGAGAACGTCACAAATAAATGACTACACGTTAAATTACACGTCAACCTTCCAGACACAAAATAATTAATTGTTTTGATTAAATATATATATTCATATATAAGGACTCTATTCAGTGAGAACTAATATCTATCATAAAAAATGATAACTATTAATATCAATCGTTTGATTAAATTAACGCTTAAGAATTATTGATTCTATAAAAAATATCTTATTAATTTTTTTCTATCATGCTTGGTATATTTTTCTACTTGATATAATTATGCTTAATATTTTTTAAAGTTATTATTGAATATTTGTCTAATTCCTTAATTATTTATTTGAAAGTTGTGAACATTTTAAATAAAATGTATTATTGATTTATTTTTTATTTTTATAAAAAAAACATATTATTGATTTATCACATATATTTTTTTATTTGAATAAAAATATTAAAGAATGTGAAATTATTATTTATTTGAAAGTTTTGAAATTTATAGGTCTATCACATATATTTTTATTTGATTAAAAATATTGAAGAGTGTGAAACTATTATTTATTTGAAACTTTAGAAATTTATTTATTACTTATATTTTCATTTGATTAAAAATATCAAATAATGTGAAATTAATATTTATTTGAAAGTTTGGAAATTACTTATTGCCAATATTTTTATTTATTTAAAAATATTGAAGAATGTAAAATATTTATTTACTTGAAAGATTAGAAATTTATCGATTTATCACCTATTCTTTTATTTGATTAAAACTATTGAAGAATGTGAAATTAGTAATTTTTTTAGGTTTAGAAACTTTATATTTTTTGTGTGACGATATCACCTATTTGTTACAATGCTTTTTAATTTATTAAATAAATTAAATATGTTGTTGATTTTTATAAATATATTTTTTAACTCTCTTTAAAGTATCTCTAATTATAGAGTCATTCTAATTAGAGTTCTTAGCACCGGTTAAAAATCTCAAATAAAGAAAATATTATATGTTCAGTGCATTGAATACACACAATATTCTTTAAAAAAATTAACTATTTCTATTTTTAGTGCATTGAATAAACATATTTTAGAAAAAAAATCATCTTTTTAATTTCTTAAAGAATGCTCAACTTACTTTTATAATTTCTTAAAAAGTGCCCCTAAGATATTCGTTAGTATTTTTCTTTTATATATATATATATATATATATATATATATATATATATATATATATATATATATATATATATATATATATATATATATATATAATTTTTTCATGAATAAAGTTGATATTCACTATTAAAATAAGTCTATATTGAGATTTATAAAGGACTAAAAGTTAACATAAAATTTAATTGATCAAAATGATAGTAAAAATTTAGAAAAAAATAACTAAATATTTGTTTAATAATCGAAAATATAAAAGTAATTGTTCAAGAATAGTGTTTAATTAAAGAAAAAAATACAATTACTAGATTGCTTATTAAGACTAAATAAAATATGAGAGATTAGGAAAAAGCAGAAATTGTATGGGGCAAAAAATCCCAATTTTATATAATGAGAAATACTTTTGGTAATGCCTAATGTCGAAAATTATTTTGTTGGGGTGTTGAAATTTGTAACAGATTCCACTTCTTCCATTTTGGGACAAGTTAGTTAAAAAAATTCTCTCTCTTCTAATTCTTTCATCTTCATCTTCTCAAATTCTTGTGCATTGTTAATGGGGGTTCACTGTTGAACTTCAACAATTGGTATAAAAAACTCTGGTTTAATTCATAGAGAAACACAACTATAGTGAGGTGTGTGCTTGATTTTGATTCTGAAATTCGCGTTGAATTGAAGTTCGAAATTGAAAAGAATAACATATCTTGATTCTCAGGGTTTGGGAAACATGAGTGTTGGTGAGAACTGAGTGATTTGTACAAGAACAAATATGAGCAAAAGAAATGGTAGCTTGAACACAAAGCTTCGAGTCTTCGATAGAAAGACCTGGAATCGGTGGCCGATCCAGATGCATGTCTTGTTTGAAGCTCAAGATGTTCTTGATCTCGTGAATGACGGTTACACGGGTAGCAGAAAATGCAATAGAAGCGTAGATAACTGCGCAATGAGAAAAGAGGAAGAAAGATCATAAAACGTTGTTCTATATCCATTAGTGTGTGGATACAAAAGTGTTTGAGAAAATTATTGATTCGACAACGGCGAAGGCGACGTATGATACACTAGTACAATCCTATGATGGTGACACATCAGCAAAGAAGGTCAAGCTTTAGTACCCACGCAAGCAATATGAGAATCTCAACAAGAAAAACAATGAGAAGGTACCTGATTACATCTCTAGAGTAATTGTGGTCCCTAATGAGATAAAGTCTTGTGGAGAAACGCTCTCTGAACAAGTAATAATTGAAAAGGTACTGAGATCACTTACTCCCCAGTTTGATTGCATAGTTGTAGTTATAGAACACTCTAAAGACACTAGCACCATGAGAATTGAAGATCTTCAGAGTAGTTTAGAGGCACAAGAGTTACGTATGACCGAAAGAAACTATGAACAGGCACAAGAGTTAGAACAGACTCTAAAAGCTTAGACTCTAAAAACTTCTTTTGGAAAGAATAACCGGAAGCAAGCATGTTTAGAGAGTAAGAAGAAGTATGGTGGTGGTGTTCAGAAGTCAGAACTCTCTAATTCTTATAAGAAACATCATAATGCTCAAAAAGGAAATGATAAGTTTGGCAAGAGAAAGGTTTAGTGCTACAGTTGCAACAAGTTTCTCCATTTTGCTGCTGATTGTTGGTCAAACAAGGTTAGAAAGGATGAAGAAGCCAACATAGGCTGAGAAGATTCTGATGATGAACTTGTGCTATTGATGGAATCTGATAATGTAGGTGGATCAATGGTAGACTGGTGGTATATAGACATTGACTGCTCAAATCACCTAACTGGAAACAAGCAATGATTAGTTAATTTTGACTCTGGTAAGAGGACCAAAATCATATATGTTAATGATAAGTATTTGAATGCTAAAGGAATGAGAAAATGTCAGAGTTAAGTTGAACAATGTCAAATTTGTACTGATCAAGGATGTATGGTATGTTCCTGGCATGAATAGAGATTTGACGAGTGTAGGTCTGTTGATTGAAAAAGGATTTTCAGTAACCATGAAGGACAATCTCTTGAAGTTGTATGACTATAATCAGAAGTTGATAAGACATTATGAACTAGGAAGAAACAAAACATTCAAGGTGAATGTTGCAACAACAAAAACTCAATGCCTTAGTGTAAGAAGCACTGAAAGGGAAAGTGAGTTGTGGTACAAGAGATTAGGGTATCTGATTTTAAAGAATCTGGTACATGGTATTTCTAAGATTATGGCACCATATAAATCATGTGATGTATGCATGAAAGGTAAGCAACCAAGATTTTCATTCTCATCAGGAATGCCTCCAAGAGCAACTCATGATTTAGGTATGGTGCATTCTGATGTATATGGTCCATTTGAGGTACCTTCACTTAGAGGGAATAATTACTTTTGTCATTTGTGCATAATTTCAAAAGAATGGCATGAGAGCACCCATTAAGTTCAAACATGAGGTGTTTAATAAGTTCCATAAGTTTAAAGTGAATGTTGAATATCAAAGTGGACAAAGGTTGAAGATCATCATAACTGATGGTAGAGGTGAGTTCAACCCAACAGAGTTCAAGAAGTTATGAGAGGAACATGGCATTGAGCATGAGGTGACTGCTCCATACACTCCATAACATAATTATCTTGCTTAAAGGAGAAATAAAACCCTGCTTGACATGACAAGGAGAATGCTGAAGGGGAAGAATTTTCCTAAGCAATTGTAGGGTGAAGCAGTTGCTACTTTAGTATATGTGCTTAACATGTGCCCAACAAATAAGTTAAAGAAAGTAGTTCCTATTGAGAAGTGGATTGTAAGAAAGCAAAGTGTCATCCATTTCAAGGTGTTTGGTTCAGTAGGTTACAAACATATACCAGATGCTACTAGAAGGAAACTGGATGACAGAAGCAAGGTCATGTTGCTTATAGGTTACCACAGTACATGTGCTTATAAGCTTTATTGTCCAACCAACAACAAAGTTGAAGTCAACAGATATGTGATAGTAAAAGAATTAAAAACATGGGATTAAAGCAAGTCTCAATCCAACTCTAGTACACTGTCAACATTGGATTCTAATTATGCATTTGAAGGTGATTTTGACTATGAAGGAGAGTCTGAATTAGAAGATGACCCTGACTCTGAAAGTGAGTCTGGCTCTTAAGACAATTTTGACTCTGGTGGTGATTTTGACTCTGAAGGTGATCCAACCTTTGAATGCGGAGCTTCTGAAGGTGATCCATCCTCTGAAGGTGGTTCTGCTTCTAGAGGTTTCCAGAAACCACAAAGAGTTAGACAGATGCCAAAGAGACTTATAGATTTTAAGCTGTTGTAAGATACTGAGATTGATTCTGAAGGAGAAATCATACCTAGTTCCATGATGGTGGACTTTAAACCTGTCAGTATCAACGAGGCTCTCAAGAAGAAGGTGTGAGTGAATTCCATGAAGGAAGAGCTTGAATCCATTAAAAGAAACAAGATATGGGAATTGACTGTCCTACCTTAGAACAAGAAAGTCATTAGTGTGAGATTCATTTTCAAGATAAAGCTTAGTTAGATGCTTCAGTTTCCAAGCATAAGGCAAGATTAGTTGCTATAAGATTCCTAGAAAAGCCTGGTTTAGACTATTTTGAAGTATTTGCACATGTAGCTAAACATGAGATAATCAGACTGGTGTTCTCTATAATTTTAAATAAGAATTGGCCTCTGATACATTTTGATATAAGTCAGCTTTTCTAAATGGTCCATTGCAAGAAGGCATTTATGTATTACAACCTCTTGGATTTGTGAAAGAGAATAAAGAAGGGATGGTGTACAAGCTACATAAAGCCTTGTACGGGTTGAAACAAGCTCTAAGAGCTTGGAATCTGAAGATTGATTCATTTTTTTAGGATCTTAGATTTAAGAAATGTGAAATAGAATATGGTGTGAATGTGCAACATACTTCTGATGACAATGTGATTCTGGTGTGTCTTTATATGAATGATATACTTTTGACAGAGAGTTGTACTTCTGAGATAAACAAGTTCAAGAAGGTGCTGATGAATGCATTTGATATGAGTGGCCTTAGAAATATGATATATTTTCTAGGGATGGGGATTTTTCATTCCGAGAAGGGAATTATTTTGCACCAACTAAAGTATGAACTTAGGTTGTTGAAGAGATTTAAGCTAATGAATTGTAAGTCAGTAATCACACCTGTTGAGACAAATCATAAGCTAGACTCTGATTCTGATGGAGAGGATGTAGATGTTACATCCTTCAAACAATTGGTTAGGTGTCTGAGATATATTTGTAACACCAGGCATGGCATTTGTTATGTAGTTGAAACAGTGAGTAGGTTTATGAGTAAATCAAAGTGGTCACTGTCATACCTAATTTTGTCCGACCTTTTTAAACTTTCATTCATCCGGCTTTATTTTGCTTTACTTAGAGTAAAATTTTGGTTTCACAGACATACCACCTGAATCGAATCTCAAATATGCATAAACTTAATGGGCAAAAAATTTTAAGATCGGACTTGCAACTGATTGTTTTATTGATCTACGATTTACGTAATTTAACTCGGTGTGCGTGTTTAATTTTTTCAATTTCATTTGCGGTCTGATTTTGATAAGCCTGAGCCTTTTCAAACAAACACTTTTTACTGTGGAGTTTGATCTTTATTTATCTGTTTTACGAAAGTATATTTCACGTAAATTATTTTAATGCATTCATTTTACTTTTTCACGTCTGATTTTTAGTCGTTTTAATTCCTTTCATTTTTTCTTTTGTCAAAAATATCAAAAATAAATAAACAGAGACAAATAAATATTTATTTGATTTTTATTTGCTCTATTAAAAAAAGATTTGAATTTATTTCATTTATTTGTTTAAAATTCATTTTTGATCATTTAAAACTACTCAAGTTTTTATTTTGGCAATGCATTTATTAAATGAAACCCTAGTATGTGCTAACTCTCATTGACCATTAGATGGAAATAATCAATGGTACACAAATAAATTTTCATTGATCATGACCTCATTTGAAAATAGAGAAAAAATATTTTTAAAAAGAAAGAAAGAAGGAAAAAGGGTGAAAAGGGGTGAAAAAGTCTGACTATTTTCTTCCTCCAACCCCTAGACAACTAATAGATCTCTCACTCTCATTCACTTATACTCCCTCCCAAAAACGCGTTAGAATAAAATTGGAAAGAATAAAAAAATAGAAATAAAGGTGAAAAATGGTCACGTGATGCTCTATTCGCTCACTTTTGTAACCAACTCTCCATCTATTTCTTTTCCACGGGGGTCACGCGGATTATGGGAATCACTCACCAACAAACTCACTCTTCACGTTGAAGAAAAGTTCATAAAATAATAGTGAGTTATTATTTACCCACCTCAAAAAGTTGGGTAGAGTTACCCATAGTAAATTTCATTAGAAATCTTCACTATTTAAACTATTAAATAAATTATTAAATATAATAAAATAATATGGCATTAGTTTATTAGTTGAAGGTACACTACCCAGCTTTTTGCGGCGGGTAGAGAAGTTGTCCCCTAAAATAATACTCTCTCTCACTCTTTCACGTGACAACAGACCTTCCATAGACTTTTCTCTCTCATCTTCAATACTCTCCCTTCAAATTTCATGAAAAAAGATGAACTCCCTTCTCCACGTACATGCTGCGCAAATCTCTTCCTCCTCACAAACTACAACCATACAAAAGACAAAAACCTGCAACTCAACAAAACAATTAACATACACATCCCACAACCACCTTGATTTACACCGTATTTTCTTCACCTTTGCACATAACACTAGACCTCAATCTCTTATCGGTTTCCATGCACAACCACCATAACCACCAAAATGATTTCACCTCCAAACTTTCGGCTGACTCTATAATCCGGTGACAAAACCATAATCCAACTTTCATTTAACCCCTGCACTCACCTTCCGACATGTTTCGATCCGAAGCTCACCTTCACCATCCAACATAGACCCATGAGCGACACCCACAAGGAACCATACCCACCATTCAAATGATATTTTCTCCGCCTCCTTCAACCACTTCCTACACTGCCATTACATACACCTCCTGATTCACAAAACAACACCAAAAACTAAAAACCTCTGTCTCTAACACTTCCACCATTAACATACAAACATCTACTTCCTCCCTATAAAAACAAATCCACTACACCGTCACTCTCTCCCTCCATTCTAACACCCCATCAAATATGGTTTCCATACCTTCAACAAATTTTGATCCATTTTTCGATTACAACACACAAATCATCAACACAAACTTCATTCTAAACCGACCCATAACCATATTTTTATGGCGTAAGCAACACCAAAACAATGGTTCACGTAACCTTCTCCACCTATCAAGCTCATGCATACATAACAACATTACCATCGTTTTAACCTCACTGACCACAACTGGTAACAACCGTTTTCACAAAGCAGCGCTTCCAACAATCTCCACAAAACCACTTTGAAGCCACCGTGAAATTTTCGATTAACTCTGGCAGCAGCAACACAAGTAACAACATCACATCAACGACACCTGTGTTCAGTAACCTTCAAATCATTTTGGTGTTGTTTTCATTGTGGACGTTGTTATTGTATTTAGTTTTTGATTCGATTACGATTATGTTCATGCTTGATTTTATGTTGTAATATTTTGAAATATTGTAATATTATCTAAATAAACATATAAGTGGTACATGTGTTGTTGCTTTTGTTGTTTTCATTGTGTTGCGTAAATGGGATTTAATCCACAGATTCGATATCACTTACATGTCTTTATGCTGCTGGATTTCTGTTTAGATATATTGCCAATTCATTTCGTTGCGTTTACTTGTGAAATTTATAATTCATGATCGTTGCATTACGGTTTTGTATTTTTATTGCGTCTCGCACACTTGTATTGCGTTACGTGAACTCTGATTGCGTTTACCTTATTTTTCGTTGCGTCTTGCACGATTCATTGTGTTGCACTTCGTGTGCATTAAACCTCATTTCGTTACGCTTTCTCCTATTTACGTTGGTTTTTATGCACTGCTCGATTTGATTATGATGAGCGAGTTGAGCATTAGAAATTTTCTGAATTTTTCTTGCGTTTACATGCGAAATTTTTGATTGTTCGTCGTCACATTTTTAATTCAATTTTCCTATGATCTTTCGATGGTTTAGCATGGTGACAATCCTCACTTTTGCATTTTTGCCACATCGTGCTTCGGCATGTGACTCTTGCTTTCACAATGTTATATTTTATTGTGTTTCGATTTTATTTGTGATGAGCGCATCACGTGTTAGTAACTTGTGATTCGATTTGTGTTGAGATACAACGATCCAACGTCGTAACATTTAAATCGAATTTGAATCCTACTTTTGGTATATTTGCACGTCTTCGTGTTACGCGACATCGATTCGCTTCCTCGCGTCATAATTTTAATTCGAACATGTTTTATTTTGCTTTACTCTCTCGATTCAATTACGATGAATATGTGTTGTAAATATTATGTATGCGCTTATATCATTTTATCTTGTTGCGTGCTTTATACATATTCGCTTCGATTTACTTTGTGGCATTAAGTTATGCCTTGTGCTAGAGTTCATTCCCCTACACTTGAACTCGCACCCTTGCAATGCAATTCACAACTGTGTTATGATTCTCACATTTCTTTAACCATTTTTACCACCGATTCAAAACAATTTCAAACATTTCTTACCTTTCATTTTCAAAATTGAATGAAACTGTTTCATAAATCATTTTTTAAACTAATGCGAATAAACCCTCGATCAACATCGAGCTTTCTTTTCCGCTTACTTGAAGCGATAAATTTTTTTTTTAATAACATCAAAAGAAGAGGAACATTGGAGTCTCGCATTCCATGAAAACCTTGAATGATAGGCTCTGAGGCATACGTCTTGGAATAATTGCTTGTTCTTTCTTTCATCTTAAAACACTTAATTCAAACTTGAGCAAAAAAGGAACATTGGAGTCTAGCATTCCATAAAACCCTTAAATAATCGGTTCCGGGGAACACGTCTCGTTCTTACCGAGCATTCGTTGTCCATCAAACAAATTTCATAAACTCCTTAAATGAAAAAGGAACATTGTAGTCTAGCACTCCATGAAAACCCCGAATAATTGTTCCTGAGGCTCAAGTCTCGTTCTTAACAATTATTTGTCATTCGTCTAAAAAAATAAACTTCAACCAATCAAACCTATCTTTTCTCGCCCCCGTGCGATCGAAAACCTTTTCATAAAAGAACAGTGTTTATTCTATTCTAACGTGAATACAAACAAACGCTTTAAGCCTCCAATTGCGAGCACAAGCAGCTTTAATCGCTAGAATGCGACCTAAACATCCGTACACTAAAATCAATCAACCAACACTCATATTCTATCAAGAACTACATAACTTTAAGTTCCCCATCGCACCTGGGGATACGTAGGAGCGAGATTCATCATCTCATCAAACACTATAACAAAAAACACCACAAATATATTTTGTCTTGCCGAACTATAAAGCTTTGAGTTCCTCATTGTACCTGAGAATACGTAGGAGAAAGACCCACAATCTTGTCAAGCACCCTAATAAAAACCTTTTTGCGACCCCTTTTCTTTTTCATTTTACACTTTTATCACTTGAAGAAAACAATTAACATAAACTAACATTCAATCACAAATTTAACTAAAAGGTTCCAATTGAGTACAACAGACGTGAGGAGTGTTAATACCTTCCTCTTGCATAATCGACTCCCAAACCCAAATTTGGTTGCGACGACCATCTTATTTTTCTCTTAAGGGTTTTATCGATATTTTTCCTTTCCTTCATTGGAATAAATAAAGTTCGTTGGCGACTCTGTCCAAATCATTTTTCGCGAGCGTGCCAACGCTTCGCGAATGATCATAGTTTTCGAGATGCGACAGTCACATTACCAATCTGTAGTCCGGATTCTGAGGTATGTAAAAGGAACTTTGAGGCTTGGAATTTTATTTCCATCTGGAGCATCATATGATACTGAGCTAGTATGCTACTCAACCTCTAACTGTTGTGGGGACAAACTACGTAGAAGAAGCACTACAGGATACATGTTTCTGTATCTGGAAGCCCCCATTTCATGGTGTTCTAAGAAGCAACCAGTGGTTATATTGTTAACCTGTGAAGTTGAATACATAGTTGGTACTTTGTCAACTTGTCATACTATTTGCTGATGAATTTTCTGCAGGAACTGAAGTTCAAGGAGAGAAAACAAATCAAGATGAGGATAGACAAAAAAATTTCCATACGTCTTGCTAAGAATCCAGTGTTTCATGGAAGACGCAAGCATATCGATATCTGAAGCTACAACAGAGTTATGCAAGGGGAAGGTATTAGCACCCCTAACATCGATATCTGAAGCTACAATAGAGTTATGCAAGGGGAAGGTATTATCACCTCTGACATTGATAAAACTCGGGGGAAAGAGATATGATAGGTAAGGAAGTCGGTTATACAAGGGGAAGGTATTGGCACCCCTAACATCCATGGTACTCCATGGGAACCGTTTTGATTATTCTTATCGCACCGTGAAAAATACAGATTCGCCACCAAATTTTATTTATTCCAAAGGAAAGGGAAAATAGTGATAAAACCCCAAATGAGAGAAATAGTCTCGCAACCAAGAGCGGATTCGGGAGTCGGTTATGCAAGGGGAAGGTATTAGAACCTCTCACATCCATGGTACTCAATGGGAACCACTTGCTCCAATCAAATGCGTATGGATGTTGTTTATCTGTATGTTGCTTGCTATTAGGAATAAGATGAGAGAATAAGATGGGGAGATAATAAGTTTTAAATTAGTGTGCTCGCCAAGGATTTGGGCCCTTGTGCTTACGTATCATCATATGTGCAATAAGCAATTCAGAGCTCCGTAGTTCAGCTCATAAACGGAACATTTGTTTGGTTGTTTTTACTGAATAGTATTTATGATCGGGTGCTACTGTTCACTTGGTTGTATACTCTGTCATGGGAGTGGGAAGTATTTGCTTGTTTGCGGTAAAGTGGATACGCTTGGATCACACTCTAGTAGTTAAACATTACTTGCTTGCACATTGAGGCTTAAGCGTCGTTCACGGTAGAACGGAAGTAACACGTCCTTTTCAAAAGGTTTTGATGAGTGAACTAAGGCAAAAGATGATTTGATTTGTTGGGGTTGATTTTATGTACGGAGACAAGCATCATACCCTTGGCTAGATATAGTCAACATTCCAAGAACTCGGTAGTTGAGAGGGAAATGTTGTCCTAACCACTCTTTTTCATCCAAAAAAGAGATTTGAATTGTGAAAAGAGTTTGGCAAGTCTAATCATTGGAACTTAGAGGACGACAAGTATCTGACCCTTGACTAAGCACGGTCAACAATCAGAGTACTTGGGAAATGAAAGGACAATGGAGTCATAACTACTCAGTTTCTCCCTCATAGCACTTAGATCTAACTTGTTTGAATTATTAGATGTTTTAAGGGGGAAAGTCAAGTGTCGGGTCCTCAAGCTAGGTATGGTCGACAACCCAAGTACTTGAATGTTGTGTACAAGCACGTACACCCCCATTTTGCATTTCGATTTGTTATGAAAATGGTTTTGAAAAAGGAACTTGACGTTGGATAGAGTGTTTGAATTTACTATGAAAAAGTGTATGAAGAATTAAGGTGAGGTTGATAGAATGAGGTTGAGAAGAGAACGGAGAAGAGATATCAATAATGGATCATGGAATGGATGGAGAGTACTTGACGTTGGATCAAGTATTCACGTTGCAATGGTGTGAGTTTTATTTGGAAAACAACTTGACATTGAATCAAGTACCTTTTATTTCTTTCAAAATGATTTGTTTATCATTTTGTATTTTATCTTTTTCGATTATCATGCATGGTGAATTAACTAGAAAGCAATAAATCTAAGTTATTACATGATCTTGGGGTGGAGGGACATTTTACCCACAATGGGGGGGGGGGGATCCACACAATACAACATAAGGGAATGAATACAAATTATTAAACTATGTACCATGTCTAAAGCATACAAGTGGCATGGTACTACAAACAATACAAGGCTATTGGATAGGTTAGAAGCATGACTAGTTAGGAGTGTGCTTGAATCTCAAAGTCACGTGTGGAAACACAAAACAACAAATAGGTCAGCATCAAATAAAGTTAAATGAATGAGAGTGATGCAACAATATGTAAACACATTCAATAGTTAAATCAATTCAAATGGTAATGGATTAGTCAATGAAAACCGATAAAAGATCTATCATGTGATCATGGCAAATGAAAATAGACATACAAGACATTCATCACCTAAATTGAAATGGGATTTTCAATTTAAATAATATGATCACAAACCAAAGGAATTGATTAAATGGTAAATTAAAGTGAATATTAATTCTAAAGATTAAAATCTACCTAAACATGAATTAGGGTCAAAAATCAAATGGGAAATTCCTAATCCAAATTACAACTTGAATTCTAAAGGATATGAACATACAATAGTCCAATTTGATGGAAAATTTAACCTAAGGTCTAATCATGGTAAAACCACACGCTAACCATATTAATCTCCATCAAAAATCCACAAAATGACAATCAAGAGAAAATGACTAAAAATTAATCATGGCATGGTTAATCACATGAATATTAATTCTGGAAAATTAAGAGAAAACTAAATCTAATCTAAAACTTGATTAAACCTAACTAAATTCAATTACTCCAATTCAATCTATATTTAACTAATTAAATATTCACAAAACGAATTAATATCTAAAGCCAAAAATCAAGAACTTTTCTAACTCTAACAGAGAATTAGGGAATAAATTAAATGTGGGTATGGGGTTATGCAATCAATGGAGGGTGTAGTGAATGGAAATGCTTAGGCCATGAAACTTCCTGATCCTTAGGCCCAAGCTTCTTGCCACCGACCCGGATCCGCCACAGCCACGTCACCCAAACGCCCCAGTTCCTAGGTCGAATGTTCAGCACATCAAAGATTCCTAACGCTCATGATCTAACGCGTCACCACCGCTACGAACAATTCGAAACGCGTCCAACATAAAAGCTGCTTCAAGTCCGCTTCAAGCTTGCACGAACAACTCATAATTTTGACGAACACGAACGATCGAAATCAAATTCACATTCCTCACCAAATCTAACTCAAGCACCGAGACAAAATTTGTTCTTACACGCGAAGAGGAAACAACAAAGGGGAGAAGTAGCCTACCAGGATCGATGTATTGTTGGTGTTCGTTGTTCTTCAGTCGGTGCGTGTTGGGAGATGAAGAACGAAGGTGATCTCTGATTTTTGTCTTGCGTGTCGAGACGACGATGAGGATTGTGATGAACTTCGACTCGTACCTTCGGTGAGAACGTGAACAGGTTAACCCGAACTTTTATTTTCTCGATCCTTCCCTTCTTTTTCTTCTTCTTCTTGTGATTCAACTTTGTGGTGGGAAATGGTAGGGTTCGTTATGAGGATTCTTCTTTGAGAATTTCTGTTATGAATCTTTTTCTGGGATCGTCTCTGTTTTCGTTTCTGTTCGTTGTTTCAAAAGTGAATAGTAGGGTTCATGAACAATGGAGGGGAACCTTTTTTTGTTATAAGGGTTCTGGTGGTGGTTTTTTATCAATGAAGTGGAGGGTGAGGAAGTAAGATCGCATGGCGGAGTTATGGTTGAGAGTATGAAGGTTGAGGTTCTGCGGTGATGGAGAATTGGAGAGTGAAGAAGATTGGTTATGTTAGGAGTATTGGAAATTATGGAGTGGTGATGAAAATTCGGTTAGTGTCAGTTAGAAAGGGTTGGAGGTGACAAATGGAGAATTCAGTTATCCCATTGTTGAGTTTCAGTTTTTTGTTATGGAGGTAGTTGGAGTCTGTTATGGATTGGTTGAAGTTTTTTCAATTTTATTTTCGGCTATAACAGTTGGGAGGTTAAGAGGTTAGTTACCGGTTCAGTTGCGGTTAACTAACCGTTGGAATTTGGTTACATGGTCAGTTGAAGATGGAGGTGGAAAATGGTCCTCTTAGTTAAATATGAATGGTGATTCTGTTTACAAGTTATGCAGGAATTTCATTGTGATTTCTTTTTTATGCATGGCTTTTCTGTTAAGTTTCCTTCTACTTCTGATATTTAGCCTCCTGGTTTTTATGCCTCTGCAATCACATGCCAAGCAAGATTTTTTTTCTAGAAGCCTCTGGACCGAGTATTTCCATAACATGCCCCTTTGTAAGACCAAAGATACCTAGCACTATATCAAGAGCAAAAGAATCTGTTGACACCGCAAGTGCACTTTTGGGTGAGACAGAATGACCAAGCCACATGATAGATTCCTTTCCAAATGTAGACAAGATCTGATCCATGGCTTATTGTAACGCCAAATATTTCTTAGACATGTTCTCTTCATTTGAGCCACTACCATCTGATTTAGCGCGCTTCTTTGTTATTTTCCATGGTGGAATTTTTTTGGTTAGAATGTAATAAGAGAATGTAACAGGATTAAAAGATGGAGATGATGTGAATGGTTTATATTGGAATTTGGTTTAATGTAATATGCATTTACAAGGTGAAAATTGGTTTTGGTTTAAAGTGACCTTAAAAACATGAAAATGATTAAAAATGACTTTTCTTTAAAAATATGATGATTAAAAATGGACTTAGAATATGAAGATGATTAAAAATGGATTTTGGTGAAATGGTTGACTTTGTTCAACTGTTTGACCAAAAAGTCAAAAGTTGACCAATAGTCAACTTAAGTAAAAGATGCGCATTTTCTTGTGGACCATGATGATAATGCAATACACAAATGAACTGGAATTATTGTGACCTGGTTATCCAAAGAACCAAGCATAAACCAAGATCTTGACCAATTATGAATGCGCACCATGACTGAATGTGGACCTAACTGGGTAGCCCAATGTTCTTAAGCCAAATGAAACATGCCAAGTTTCAAGACTTGAAGTTCAATCATGCCGAACCAACCAAATGATACTTAACCAAGCAACGAATTGTAACACCTTGAATGAATCCTAATCAATGAATCAGAACCATGATTTTTTATCAAGCAAATGAACCATCCATGATAGACCAGATGAATAAAATGAATCCTCAAATTCACTGTACACAAATGGTAGTGATGCCACAACCAATAACTAAGATTTTAAGCTATACTCCCTGATGAATACAACCGGGATGAAATACTCACATCCTATTCAATGCCACGTGTGATAAAAAAACCCTTGGATCCATGATTTTGTGCTTTTCAAATGCAAATGGAATGTGTTATGATACAATGGATATGTGGATGAGATGAATGCTTATCATGATATGCAACTGCTTAGGGTCAGTGGCCTAGATGAACTTGTGAAGGGTGGGGTGAATTTTGGGGTATGATAGTTCTCACTCGAATAGGTGTTACATATAAGATTACTCACAAAAGAATGTGAAAAGGAAGGAACTAGATAAAGTGCTTGGTGTGGATTGGCGCCCTCATGCCTACTTATCCTCATAGTGCAATGAGGAATTCAGAGCTCGGTAGTTCAAAGAACTAGTGGTGTGAGATGAGAAGAAGTTGTGATAACAAGTATGGTCTAAACCAAAGGATAATGTGATTTGAACTCCAAAAAGGGGTGAAACATGAACCCAAGAGTAAAACCAGTATGAACCAACAAGTGAGGGCCCACAACACGGTATCACTGTATTGCAACAACCGAAAACAAAGGAATTAAGTGTTTGGTTTCATAGCACAGACAACTCTTAGTTCACAGAAGGATACAAGATGGAGCTCAAAGAGATATTGTATTTGGCTCAAAGATGAGTTGTATATCACATGAAGTGAACAAAGGTAGAATATGAATTCATCGTGGAAATGAATGAAATGAGGTGACCAAAGTCACAGAAGTGTATATTTGGTAATAAGGGACTAAAGAGGTATGATTTGAAACCGAGGGTAAAGGTGTATTGAAATCCATAGGAGAA